>NC_056731.1:1212735361-1213035361 GCF_019279795.1 Protopterus annectens
ATGTAATCTGCTGTGACATTATTGACGTTAGAGACAGATACTTGCATTCCTTCTTGACATTGCTGAAGTGGACATTTTGTATGTGGTGTGCTGTGGTGCCTTGAACAGAGATCTGTTTTACTTCCTGGTTGTTTTGTTGAAAAATGTTTAATCCAGGTTGTGTCACATAACACTGTAGTCATTGTAGACATTCCTTTGTTTAGAGAAGTTTTTTTAAATCTCTTAGCAGCAGCATTTCATGAGCTTGCACATGCAGGTGTGTATGTGTCTATGTAATATGTATGTGGAATGGAAAGTCTAGAGAAGTGTAGATGTGTTTTGCCGTCTGCCAGAGGCAGAGCAGCTTTGTTTCAGATACTGACACAGTCCTACTGTGTTAAAAGAAGCAAGCGTTGGAACTCGTTCCTTACCATAAATGTTGCTGTGTTGCACTTCACTTAAATGCAATATGGCATTGTGCACAGTACATGCACAGATGCCAGAAAATATCTAGAATCAGGGGGTCACTAGTGTATTCAAAAGGATCAAGTCTCCCTCTCCCAGCCTTTAGTTTACTTAGTGTTTCCACAATATTTTACTTGGCCTTTGTGGAAGTATAGCTTTCTAGGTGACTTTTGTAGAAGCCCCCCCCCCCCCCCCAAACAAAATGTTGTCAAGAAAAGGTTTTCATGTAATGTGGCAGCAGTGCAGAGCGAGTAAGATTTTTTGTCTGGCAAGAGCACGGTCTGTATTGGTGTTTTATGTTTTGCATTCCCTACAAGTTAGAGTGATGCAGAATGCTGTTTCTTTATGACAGATTAATCGGGTACATGGTAACTAAAGGCTATTCCCTTACATTCCCAACCTCCCCCAAGTCAATCTGTACCCTTCCCATACATCCCACCCAGTAAAAGACCTGTACCCAAGAAAGAGACCCAGGGTCTGCTCCTAAAAAGAGCCATCCCAAGAGGTCCCGCCAGACGTGACTAGAACAGGTTAGGCATGGGTTCCTTAGGTTATTTTTGATAACAAAAAAAAATGGTCTTCAGGCCTATCCTTGACTTGAGTGGCCTAAACAGCACATTGTTCTAGAAAAATTTTTTAGATGGTTATGAGTACAATCTGTTCTTTTCCATCTGAAGAAGACTAGATGTACTCTTTGGATCTCTAGGATACATAGTTATGTAGTGCTTGCCTAGGAGTCCAGGAAGTTCCTTCACGTCTTGGTAAGAGCTAATCATTTTTGAGTTCTGGATACAACCATTTGAGCTTCCCACAGTCACCAGGGCATTCACCAGTTGTATTTCTGTATTTACAGTAGCTCTCAGGCTGCAGGACGTCCTGTCTTCTAGCAGCCCCAGTTATGGATAGTCTTATCAGCCAAAAGGATTATCATGCATGCTGTTTTTTCAGTTATGTGCTGAATTAGTATGTATAAATGGAATACTTACAGAACCAGTAAGTAAGATAGAAAATGAGCAGTTCACATTCAAAACAAGACGCAGCACAACCAACACAATGTTTTCAGTGAGACTGATAGTTGAGAAGATGCTGGAGATGAAAGTGTCCAAATGGGCATTCCAAGACTTGAAGAAAGCATATGACAAGGTTCCAAGAAAGCTGATTTTGGACAGTCGTGTGATGGTACAAAATCCTGGAAACACTGGTAACAATTAGTGTAGGCTGTGTATGAGGACCCAGTGAAAGAAGTGCAAGTATGCTGTGAGATGGACTTTGAAGCAAGCTATGAATGCACGTTTTATACTTGTTCTATTACAGTTTATTGTGCTATGTAATTATGAAAATGAATACCGAAAAAAATGGTATATCTGATAAGACCTTTGGACTTCAAAGAGTATATATAGTTATTGTGGGACTTCCTATTTTTGAGATGCATCTTGAGAGAGCCTTCTGTTAATTGTTTTCAGCATGGCATCAGAAACACCTGATGACACAGAAAGGTAACTTTTAAATTTTTTCTAAGGAAAAAGTGACTTATAGACTGAGTAAATATGTGTTTGTTTTTGAGATGTGTTTTGGTTAAAGGTGTACTTAAAAACAACATTAAGTTAAATATATTTGTGTTGATGTCACTTTTTTAATTAAAAAAAAAATGAAACCCATTTTAGGAATGAAAAAAATGTTTTTTTTTTCTTGCTGACAAGCACTGAAACAGTACCACACCCATAAGCTGACACTTTTGACAAATGTTTACGGTATCAAGATCTGAACAAGTTATATCCTGCACAGAGCCCATTTACTGGAATCTCCACTTTTTTACTTAAAAATAAATAAATAATAATTCTGGGCAGATCACTCAGTTCATATCAAAGCTTCTTTTTAATACCCTGTAACACTTAACAGTATGACTAAAATTAAAGGTAGGCATATGAGCATTTCTGTCATACTAGCAGGCAGGGTGGTTTTGTTAACTTACATTACCATTACTTGCTACCTGTTTTAAGGTAAGTCTGTCTACTGCTGATCTCTGGTTACATAATTAATCTTTAGGGCAGGCTTTGCCCCTGCTGTGATAAAATGCAAACACTGCCTCTGGGAGCTGTGTGAATAAACTGTGTGCTTTAAAGATGATTCTCACTTTAACAGCATGCTGTATAAATATACAAAGTATTTGCCTGTTTTTTTTTTTTTTTAAAATGTGTATCTTATAAATTTATGAATATGGGTACTGCATTTGTACACCGAAACAACACAGATTGCTGCTGCATTCAGTAAGACCGACCATTGTCCGAGTACAGGGTGTAGAGATTCAAAATGCAGGTTTCTTAGTTCTTTATTGTTCCCTCTGTGGTAGTTTATGCTTTTGTTTCTCAAACTTTCAGTTCTTTTCTTCACTGGCTAGAAGATGTATAGGTGTGGTTTGTAAAGAATGTCCCAACTGAGTATCTTCAGCTAGAGAGTTAACTAGTTTCTAAGAATGCTGCTTTAAATAGAAAGAAAATGTTGTGAAAGCACATTGCTCTGTATAAGTCATACGTTTAAGCCTTGAAAACCACTAGCCTGATGTACAGATAGGTAGTTCAGATAGTTCAAAAAAAGGAAATAAACAGAAGTTTCCTCATCCATCATCACATGCAACCTGGTTGTAAGGAGCTGTCCGTTTTTATATGAAACAAAGCTTGACAAATGGGACTGTGGAGCTGTAGTTAAAGATTGTCCAAAGAAACCAAAGTACAGCTTTTGCAATGTTTTCACCTTTTAATGAAAAGTAAGACTTCTAAAAAGTGTATTGTCTGCGGGGCATGCTTATGAGCGATGTTGTGACATTGTTGTAGATGTATTACCAGAGTTTTATTGCTTCAGTGAAATAGGAAAGTTGTTTTGCATTTAGGAAGAGATAAAAAAAGTTGCAGTTACTTCAAATATTGTTTTATAGAAATAATGTTAGATTACAGTGTCTGGTAGGGACCTGCTGTGTACTGTACTTCAAAAAAGCATACCACATACATCTTGCTGTATTAACTTGGCAGTACACCGTTATAAATGTTTCCCTGTGCATTGATTCTGTCTTACTAAAATGTTTCAAATATGTCTTTCATACGTAAATGGTTAAAAAAAAATAACAAATACTACATTCTCCTTCTTACAGAGACACGCACCCACCCCCACACACCCCAAATGTAGGTTTAAGGTTTGATTCATGGAAGTTTTGTCTGTGTGTGTTTGTGTGCATCATCCCACATCTGTGCTAAGGGACACATGCTGTCTGATCATTTATTTGAGAGAAATGGTTAGACCCCTACTATTTTTCTGGTGAATTGTAAATGTTCAACATTATGCCAGCCCACTAACTAGTAGAACATGTCAGTTTGATGTCTTCTGCATGGAGGGTTGTTAGAATTGTAGCACCCAGGGTTTGACTTTGAGGTTCTGCCAATAGGACTAGCAGTATTTCCCAGTGCACCACATGATGCTTTATATTTATTTGTTTGCTGTCTTCTCATTGTCATGAACGTTATAAGATGTCGTTGATGTATCCGCAGATAGTGTAGTTTGAGCATAGTGTAGTTTGAGCATTCATAGGTAGGTACTAGGCTATCAGCCCAAGGGCCTAAGTAAGCCTAGCTAACAAGGTTCCCTGGCTTACACCACCCAAGAAAGTTATTTTCCTGTGCCTCTGTCGAGCAGAGCCACAGAAGTGATCCCCGGGGTGTATTTCCTATTTCCCATCCACTCATCAAGATTTTTCTTGAAGAGTGCTAATGAGGAACTTTGCTTGACATAGATGGGAAGCTTGTTCCAGAGTATGGGAAGTCTCTGGGACAGGAATCTATCCCTCCAGCGTGTCCTGTTTATTGTGGTGACAAGGTTTAGGTCCCTAGAGCGTGTAGCTCGGAGGGATTGGGATTTCTTTAGATATAGCACGTCCAACAGCTCAGGGTTTGACATAGCTTTCTATGTTAGGCAGAGATCATATTATGCTACAGAGTAAAGCTGGAGTTTTTTGAGACAGTCAGTGTAGGGCCCCTCACAATTACCACTTTTCTTTCCTTTCTCTCAGCAGGAAAGGAATTCTGTGGTGTTCTTAGTATTATCAAGTGGTTTATAGACTCTGGGGGTTTGTATACATTTTAAGGTAATTTACAAACTGCTTTACAACAGTGGAATAATTTGAAGCAGTCTGCAAACAATTACACACTGACAGCTTCTACACTGTTTTTTCTTTAAGGCAGTGAAGAGTGAAGTTGTTCTACTTTTTTATGAAATAATTTGGTAGTTTACAGTCTACTGTTTAGTGATCTGCTATATGAAAAAAGTCTGACATTCAGTTGTCTCAGCTAAGGGCAGTAAAATGGACCCCCTTGTAGTCTTTACTGATAGGAGGCCTAAGCTGGTTATACACAAGTTGTTGGTATTTTGAGGAATTCATGACACTTGCTAGAGACAATAAAGACAATTTCCTTATGGGGAGACAGATATTTGGATTACAGTAGGCCATAGGTAATAAGGAACTGTACACTTTGATTCCCCACTTCATTGGATAAGCTAGAGAAGCATTGTTAAAATACTAGGAGACTGTGGATTTTGTGGATATAGACATAATATGCAAGTTAATGGAAATCCTTTCATCCACAACCCCTTTTTCCCATTTTTGCACATGGGGTCGGGGTGTCAATTCAGAACTGGCAGTCATCTAGAGCCAAGGTTGATACCGCCAGGTGGCTAACCCTGCCACCTGCAAAGTAATGGAAAATACCTTGAATATTTTTTTTCTTATTCAAGTGGGGGGGGGGGCTTCCATCAAATAAGAGGGGTGGCAGTAGGGACATTGGCAGCTCCATTGTATGCCAGTATTGTACTTAGCTGGTGGAACAGTGAGTTTTGGACAAGTATTTTGTATTATTTAAGATTTGTGGATGCTGTCTTTACATTTTGGCAGTGCTCCAAAGAAAATTTGGAAGGGTTTTTGGTTCTGTTTGGGTAATACTACAGGTTTCATAAAATTTACTGGCAGTTGGTCCTGTGATAGAATGCGACATTTTAGAAAATGAGTATTATAAAAATGCAGCACTTAGTAGTTTGAATTTAATATGCCCACATATTTGCATTCTCTTTTACATTACGATAGTAACCATCCATCTCGGCTAATCATTAACGGTTCCAGAGTGGGTTTAGATGATGTCAGACTTCACAAATAAATTGGGAAGGTTAAGGCTATGTCCTGCACAGAGTGTCTTGTAAACAAGATTGCTAATGAAGTAGTTGAAAGGAGAAAAGTAAGTTTTCCTCTGTTGTAAGAGAACATTTGGAAAAGAGAACAGCGGGGAACTTGGCAGTGAATTAATGCAATTCTGGTCTATCTTTAAAGCTAGTTAAAAATCAGCAACATAAAAAATGGTGAGAAAAAAATGGCCATGCCTGTTGGCAAATTAAAAAATAGCAAATAGAGTGGGACTGTGTTTAAAAGGGCAAATAACATAATTAAGCAGGTTTTAGAAAGAAAAATGACCACTTAGTTGGAAGCAAGGAATCATTATGTTATTAAAAAAAATGTGTGTGGTGCAAACATTGTGAGTCTATACAAGGACAGCAGGAGTAAAAGGTGATTTTGATTCTACATCTACGGGGGAGGGGGTAGTGTCTGCTGCAAAGTGCCAATCATGTGAGGCATTTTACTTTGGTTGTCAGCAGCAAAAGATATACCAACACAGTTATGCCATTAAAAAGATGGAGATGCACTTTATCAACATTTAAAGTGCATTAACTTTAAGAGAGATTTATTTTTCATACTGGAAGAGTACAGAACAATGCCAGAGGATGGGACTGAAAGAGTAGAGTGGCATAAAGGGAACTTGTTTGGTAATTAGGGTTAAATGCAAATAAATTCACTGGTTTAAACAATAACTTATCTGTTCTAAGTATGTTAAAGTTAAGAGCAGCCAAATATTAAAAATAGTTTTAAAAGTTTCTGATATATTTTTTCAATTAATAGTGTTATTAAAAATGTAATATATATATATATATATATATATATATATATATATATATATATATGCGTGTGTATATATATATATATATATATATATATTTTTTTTTTAGGTTGAAGTATTTTGTGGATGCATTTCTCTTTTAAGCTAGCGATTACATCATATGTTTAAATGTTTTTAAAAGGGGGCACTGCGTTACCTGAAATTTATTCTGGTAAAGGCCGATCATAAAATAAAAGATGAAAGCACTCAAAAAAAAAAAAAAAAAAAAAAAAAATTCTCTTGTTTTCCTGCCTTACTGAACTAGAGTAGTCCAGTTTCAGAGTTGCTGATCCCTGGGCTTTGTTTTTAGTTCCTGTTACTGATCCATTGCCTTATTAGGGAGGAGGGAAGTTTCTTTGCTTACCAGTGGGAGTGGGAAGCACTGAGCAGCCTTTCTGTCCGATTTGGTGAAGTTTCAGCCGGAAACTAGTAGTCCATTGGTCATTTTGGGCCAATTCCTAGCTCCTTTCAGCCCCTGCTATAAAACACGCTAAACACGCGTTTTCCAGCTTGTACCAACTCAGCACAGATCCTCGTGGTGGCCTGCAGAGTGATCCAAGCAGCAGAGAGCTAAAAGAGTGACTTTCTACCAGATATAAGTATTTTTGTGGCTTTCCCACTGTTATTTAAGCTAGCGACTGCATTTCGCCTGTTTTACTGCTACTTTAAGTGATTTCTGCATTTTACACTGTTTATTGCACTTTAAGTTACTAATTGTTGCAAATTGTTTCTGTAGGCTACACACTAAAGTGCGCTAGCCGATTTACAGCATTTATAGCATTTACTGTCTGTTTTTTCCTTGTCTCTGTAATAAAACAAAAAAAAATCTCTTGTTTTCCTGCCTTACTGAACTAGAGTAGTCCAGTTTCAGAGTTGCTGATCCCTGGGCTTTGTTTTTAGTTCCTGTTACTGATTCATTGCCTTATTAGGGAGGAGGGAAGTTTCTTTGCTTACCAGTGGAAGTGGGAAGCACTGAGCAGCCTTTCTGTCCGATTTGGTGAAGTTTCAGCCAGAAACTAGTAGTCCATTGGTTGTTTTGGGCCAATTCCTAGCTCCTTTCAGCCCCTGCTATAAAACACGCTAAACACGCGTTTTCCAGCTTGTACCAACTCAGCACAGATCCTCGTGGTGGCCTGCAGAGTGATCCAAGCAGCAGAGAGCTAAAAGAGTGACTTTCTACCAGATATAAGTATTTTTGTGGCTTTCCCACTGTTATTTAAGCTAGCAACTGCATTTCGCCTGTTTTATTGCTACTTTAAGTGATTTCTGCATTTTACACTGTTTATTGCACTTTAAGTTACTAATTGTTGCAAATTGTTTCTGTAGGCTACACACTAAAGTGCGCTAGCCGATTTACAGCAATTACTGTCTGTGTTTTTCCTTGTCTCTGTAATAAAACAAAAAAAATCTCTTGTTTTCCCGCCTTACTGAACTAGAGTAGTCCAGTTTCAGAGTTGCTGATCCCTGGGCTTTGTTTTTAGTTCCTGTTACTGATCCATTGCCTTATTAGGAAGGAGGGAAGTTTCTTTGCTTACCAGTGGGAGTGGGAAGCACTGAGCGGCCTTTTTGTCTGATTTGGTGAAGTTTCAGCCAGAAACTAGTAGTCCATTGGTTGTTTTGGGCCAATTCCTAGCTCCCTTCAGCCCCCTGCTATAAAACACGCTAAACGCCAGAAGCTGATTTAGCTGAGTTACCACTGTTGCACACAAGAGCAGCGGTTAAACAAGGTTAAACTATTTGGGCCATCTAAATTCCACTCTTCCAATTTTCCCTTAAAACTACCTTCCTCGAGCTGTACTGCTGATCTAACCAGCATATCCTATAACTGAAAAGTTCATCTCTACTTGATTCCCAAGTAGACTATTCTCTATCTGTAAAGCCTAGCACTTACTCCTACAGTACTTGCACCTTGATAAAGCACTCTTATTATAGATAGTACCCCACCAGCCTAAAACCCACTTCCCGGAGTCCTTTGAAAGTCTCTTTATCTACTACTTCTAGTATGTCGAGGGATCAGTTGCTAGTGTCCTCTCCAGCTCAACTGGTGAACCTGGGAATATTGAGGCAATGTTACAACTGCCTCATGTACATAGACAATCCTCTCCTTCTCCCACAAAACACAAATACATGCGAGAGATGCAACTATACGGCCAAACTGGAGGCTGAGCTCTCTCAACATAGGACTGGCAAGACCAGACAGGAGGAGAAGGTAACCACACACAATACATACCCAGTCACACATGGTACCATCACAACTTCAAATCATACACATACTCACACAAAGACATACTCGGAGGCTCTGATCAAAAATTTACCAAAACAGCAGAGGCCACCAAAGCAGACACCCAAACAACTACCACCTCACGACCCAACACATGCAACACATAGACCACACAGTCAGAGTGTCAAACAGTCACAGCCCTTAAGGCCAAACAAAATGCCAGACACACTTGTCATTGGTGATTCCATAGTCAGACACACTGACGTCCCGCTCACCAGACTGAGTAAAGAGAAGGTCACAGTAAGCTGCCTGTCAGGCGCTAGAATCCGCCACATAACGCAAGCACTCAGGTCTCTCAACAGCAGGTACAAGACGACTCAGTCATTGTCCACGCTGGTGTCAACGACCTGAGACGTACCTCCTTGGACTACATGAAAAGGGACATCGAGGAGCTCTCTGATTATGTAGCCCAGGCAGGTATGACCCTGACCTTGAGCAGTATCCTACCTTCACCTAGAATGATGCCACAATACAGTGATAAGATGATCAGCTTTAATAATTGGCTTAAATTCTGGTGTCATTCAAAGGGGATCCAATGACTGTCTGCCTGGGATGACATGCTGGACAAGCCACGCTGCTCGCAAGGGACGGCTTGCACCTGTCACCCCTGGGCTTCGGATATTGGCAAAGGCTCTTGCCACCCCATAGTGCCTTTTTAGGCAAGGCTCAAATTCTAAACCTACCACCCTAGAACACCAAAAAGGAAAAAACTAAGGGTAATGCTGCTCAATGCCAGAAGTCTCAATCTCAAGATGCACGCACTCGAGGCCCTTCTCAATATGGAGAACATCGATGTCTGTGCTGTGACAGAAACCTGGTTCAAGGCTCCTGAGAGCACCCCAGCACTAACAGGTTTCACCTCATATCATGCGTTCCGGCCCCAAAATCCGGACAACACCAAGAAAGGAGGGGGTGTCCATATTCATAAAGGACACCCACACCTCAAGGTTGGTGGCAACGCATGATGCATCGGAGACCATCCAGGTGCAATTAACCATAGGCAAGACTGCTCTGCAATTTGTAGCATGTTACAGGCCACCCTCTCAAACTCAGGAACCTCACATGGCCTTCCTGAAAACATTGGAGGGATAAATGTATCTCCAAACACCATCATACTAGGTGACTTTAACTACCCTAATATAGACTGGGAACACTACTCAAGCCCGAACACTCTAACCCAAAGATTCCTGGAGTTCATAAACTCAAATGCCATGGAACAACTAGTCACCATCCCCACAAGAGGAGAAAACATACTTGATCTCATCATCACGAACATGGGATCAAAATGTTCAACACCGGAAGTATACCCCTCACTGGTGAGATCAGATCATAAACTAATCTCGCTGGAGGTCCTCATCCCGCCCCCACCTGAAACAAAAAAGACCACAGTGAAAAACTTCTCAAAAGCCGATTTCACACTTCTAAAAACTAGTGTGGTCTCCTTTAAGGCCCCTGAGCCAGTGGTAAACATTACTCAAACCGCTGAATCACTTACAAATGCCTTCTACCAGCACCTACAGGACTGCATGGATCAGGCAATCCCAAACAAAAGTAAGACTCTCTGTACCAAAGGCAAGCGTCCAGTCTGGTGGACCCCAGCCATAAACAAGCTCTACAACAAAAGGAGGAAGCTACTACAAGATAGAGCAAAATCCTTGAAAGGTAAGACACCTTTGATCATTATAAGTAAAAAACTAAGAGCTCTCATAAAATCATCCAAGGCAAATTTTGTGAGAAAAATCGCCAAGGACTCTAAAGAGAATCATAAGGCCTTCTTTAGCTATGTTAGAAACCTAGGAGGAAACTCCCAGATATGCTCAGAATTAGTTCAAAATGATGTGAAAATTACTGAACCTACACACATTGCCAACATACTGGCTGACAGGTTCAGTGCAAACTTCTCCCCCCCCCAAAAGGAGAGATATCTATTCCAGAGGATTGTAGCCCCACAAACATCTCCAACGCCCAGGTGAGAACTGCCCTCACTAAGGCAAAAAGCACAGCATCCATGGGACCGGATGGTGTCCCCGGCTGTGTGCTTCATGAACTCAATGAGGAATTAAACCCACAGTTAGGACAGCTGTTTAATCTTAGCCTCACCTCAGGATACGCACTCCAAGGAGTGGCGACGGCGACTGTGGTCCCACTTCATAAGGGCGGTGCCTCCACAGACCCTGGAAATTACCGCCCATTAGCTTGACAAGCCTTATCTGCAAAGCCATGGAGAGGATCATAATGGAACTCATAAATAAAGACATAGGGAACTTGCAGACTTTGGATCCAACTCAGTTTGGCTTTGTCAAAGGCAGATCCTGCCTCTTAAACTGGGTTGACTTTTTCGAGACAGTCACCAAGGCCATTGATGAGGGAAAGGCAGTCCATACAGCCTACCTCGACCTGGCAAAGGCCTTGACACAATACCCCACTCAGGTATCATCGAAAAACTCATCAGCTTGAATGTAAACCCATACATCACAAGATGGGTTGCAAACTGGCTAAGTGACAGAACCCACAGGGTCAGAGTTGCTGGAGCCATGTCAGACTCAAAGCCTGTCACAAGTGGTGTCCCACAGGGCTCAGTCCTGGGTCCACTCTTGTTCGGCATCTACTTTTCTGAAGTACAAGCAAACACAGGAGGGTTATGGCTGACAAAGTTTGCAGATGACTGCAAACTGGGCCATAGTCGAAAACACATCTGCCACAGATATCCTCCAGAAGGGCCTCACAGAAATGGATAACTGGTGCCAGAGCCATGGCCTGAAGTTAAACGCCAAAAATGCATAGTCATACCCTTTGGGAAAAACAAGGCTACCCCTAGCTACCATATAGGTGGCAATCCACTGAGCACAGAAAAAGTCATCAGAGATCTGGGGACCCAGGTTGACAGTAGCCTTCGTTTGACACTCATGTTGCTAAAGTAGTTAGGAAAACCTTCTATATCACCCACCTGATCATGAAGGGATTCACATCTAGATCAAGGGAGGTCATCGTCCCCTGTACTCATCACTCATTAGACCTATGATTGAGTACAATGCCCGTTCGAATGTATCTGACCAGACACCTGCTGCAGCTTGAAAGGCCCCAAAAGTTCCTCACCAAAAGGATAAAGGGTCTCAAAAATATGTCTTATGCTGCCCGACTGAAAGAACTCCAGCTCTATTCAGTCTCATACCGCTTGCTCAGAGGTGACCTGTGCCTGACATATAAGGCCATGTCAAACCCAGATTTGATGAATATGCTTCACCTCAAAAATCTAGATCCCTCAGAACCACAAGGGCGGGAGACTTAAACCTTGACACGGTTATAAATAGAACGTGCTGGAGGGACAGATTCATCACCCAGAGACTCCCTATGCTGTGGAACAAAATCCCGGTACATGTGAGGCAGAGCACCTCTCTGGTCTTGTTCAAGAGGAATCTTGACCAATGGATGGGAGATTGCAGATATACCCCAGGGATTACTTCAGCGTCACTGCTTGACAGAGGCACAGCAAAATGATAGGCATAGTTTTTATTCAAACTAAAGGGGTGGCGAAAGCCACATAACTATGGGCTAGGCTTATAAATGCCCTTGGGCAGATAGCCTAGTATGAACCTATGAACCTATGAACCTGTGAACCTAATAAATATGTTCATACTGTATCTTCTTCTTGGTGTGATATTTGTTGGTTAACAAGGTACTGAAAACTGTTCATAAAACTTTACAGGAATTTTTACTTAAAGCCAGATAATCTGACAAATGCTACCACTCTTCTGATTCATTTGTGCAGAAAAAATTGCTGTTTATTTCTTTAGTAAAAGTTATGATTCTAGAGAGAGAGTCCATGCTGGTGGTGTTGAGGAATAAAGCTCTGACTGTGGTCTAGGCACCCTGATTTCAATTAGTAGCTAGTTTGATGGTACAAGGGAAGGATGGATTTGCTGAACATATTTTCTTGTTGTGTCATGGTGGAGGCCAGGACTCTCCGAGTAGGTTGCTGCATCAGGGTGGGTGGGGAGGCCGCAGAGGAGTAGCTGCTGAGTCTGGGTGGGCGGGGAAGCTGCAAAGGAGTAGATGCTGAATCCTAGTGGGCGGGAAAGTTGCAGACATGTGGTTACTACATCTGGGCAGATGGAGAAGCTGCTCAGGAGTGGTTACTGCATCTGGGTGGGCAGAAATGCTAAAGAGGAGTGTTTGCTGCAGGTGGGTGGGTATGCACTTAGACTAATAAGGACCTACTTTTATACAATGATGTTATCAGCGTGGGGTTGAGGACTAAGTTCATCAAAATCACTCACTGGCTGCAGTATGATGACACCTCAGTGAGTAGTACTTGTAGGTGCAGTTCCTGGACCCTAGCATGATACTGGAGATTCCTACCCAGTGACATTATCAGCATGGGGTTGGGGACTTAAGTCAGTCAAAATTACTCCCTGGCTGCGGTTTGATGGCACATTATTTGACATATCCCACTGGGTAGTACTTGTAGGTGCATTTCCTAGGCCCTAGCATGGGAATGGAGATTATGTGCTTAAAGTGTTGTCCTAATACTTGTCAAACCAGGTAGCCTGTCAAAATATGGGAAAAACCTTGGTTGGATTGGGGTGGGTCATTTGTGGTTCTGGAGATATGAACATTTGTTTGACCTACAAGGAGCTAATTTGATTTTTGTTAGAAAGAACAAGAATGTCAATTGTGGAAAGTCAGATGACTAGCTGCTAGAGCTGCTGTAATTTCCAAGAGCTAGTAAGGCAAAAAGCCCATAAGGTTGTTACTGTGCTTAATATTTTAGTTACGCAAGTGAACATTTAATTGGCTAAAACTGATGGTATTTATCACTTTGTGTATGTAGTAGTGCAATATTAACTTATTCCTGTTTTTCATATTTTAGCAGTAACCCATGACTGGGTCTATAGGTACTATAGGATTTACCCAGAGTCAGTGTGGTTTGATCATGAGGATGAAGACAGTGATTAAATAAAGCAAGCTGTAGGTAAATCCTGTGATACCCACATCGAGGAGTGGATTATTGCTATTATACAATTACATAATTTAAGAAAGAAATTGGATACCTTTCTTAATGTCTTTGTATTACTGCACTTTAGTCTTCTGTTTGCTGACATACTTCACTTGCTTATGGGTCTTGCATTCTTATGATTTCACAGTACTTCAGTGCAGTGCAGGGGAAGTGACAGAGAAAAATGCATCTATGCATCTAAACTTTGTCATCACAATAAACAAAACATGCTGGAGGGATAGGGTCCTGACCCAGAGGTTTCCCTAGACTCTGGAATAGACTGCCATACATGTCAAGCAGAGCGCCTCTTTGGCCCTCTTCAAAAGAAACCTTGACGATTGGATGGGAGATAGGAAATTCACCTTGGGGATCACGTCAGTCGCCCTGCTAGACAGAGGTCCAGGGAAATAAATACTGTGGGAAGAAATAGCCAGGGAATTGTTATGGCTAGGCTTGTATAGACCCTAGGGCCATTGGCCTAGTACCAACCTATGAACCTATAAGCATCTCCATTGCAGTGTGTGTGTGTGTGTGTGTGTGTGTGTGTGTGTGTGTGTGTGTGTTTTTTAAGAAAAATCAGGGATGTTTATTTCTTCCATTTTGTAGCACATACCTGATTCTTCCATTTGTATTTTACTCTGTCCCTGGTATGAGGCTTGTTATGCTGTTATACAGTGTTTGGCAGTAGAAAGTCTGTCCACTCAGTAGTTCTTTAGTGGCTGGACTTCTTTCTATTGGTATGCTTGATTTACAACAGGTATGTTGGTTGCAGTGTGCTTGTTTCTTAATAGTAGTGATCCTTTATTTTATAAGAGTTTTTCTTAAACTTACACTTTGGAAGAATAGTTTCACTTTTGTTGTTGATAGCCCTTTACTGAGAACTCAGCAAGACAGGCTTAAGACATAGAACCGTGAGAGTGAGAACACTAATCATTTAGAATATCTTTTTTTTTTTAATTTCTCCAAATCTTTTGGGTTTCTAATACTGTGATGGGAATAGACCACATTCCTAAGTCAAAGTGCGATTAAAGTTCATGAAATTAGTATTGTTTCACCCTTTGATGTCCGCCCGTAGTGCTCTTTGCAGCACCCGCAGTGTGCCCTGTAATGATTCCTTCTCCAATTTGTACAGAGTTACATGGCTTGGTAGCATATCTAAATACGATTTTTAGACTCTTCTTTATAAGACCTGTTGGTCCTACTATTGTTGGAACTGTCTGGGTATCTTTTTTCCACATTGCTCTCGTTTCTGCCTGCAAATCCTGATATTTTATGACTTTGCGTCTCTCTGTAAGCAATACACTGTAGTCACTGGTAGTGGCATTTCAATGAGCAATGCTACTTTTGTCTTCTTTTCTTGGACTACTGTATCCAGTTTTCTAGCATCTGTCTTTTGAACTGTTAGTAATGGGTGATCCCATGTGATGTAATCTTCATTTTTCTATGATGCTTTGTGGCTCATGTTTCTAGTGTTTTTCAGCCACTTCAATACTATAATGTTTGCACAATCCCCAGTGCAACAGTTTTGCCACATTATTATGCTTTTCAGTATACAGTTGCTCTTCCATTAGTATGTCGCAACCAGCAACAAGGTGTGTTACCGTTTCCAATTAATTTTACAGAACCTACATTTGTCTGTTTCTTCCACATTTTTAATGGACTTTGTGAACCAGTGTGTACGCAGCCCACTGTCTTGGGCTGCCAATATTAACCATTCATCTCTTGATTTGAATTCGCCTTTCCTCAACCATTCCTGCGTTTGTTCCTGATGAACATGAGGTTCTTCTAGAAGTTTTCTATCCTTGCAACTAGATGCTTTTTCTACATTTCTTGCCTTCTCATCTGGTCCTGCACCCTATATTCTTTCTTTTGTTTTTTGGCACATCCAGTTGATGCCTGATTTTTATCTACTTCTGGTTTGATTTCCATTCCTGCTAAATGCTGATATTAGACTAAGCAGAGGTCATCTTAGATTTATTCTCCTCATGTTTCTAAACTTTCACTACATTTGTGTCTTGTGAAATCAGCAGATATGTGTGAAGTCCCACAGTTGCATATCTATACATATAATCAATTTTAAGGAGGCCTATCCCTCCTTCGGAACGGGGAATATAATCTTGGTATGCACTGATTTTTATAAATCATTTGGTGAGCATGAAGCATCCTTGTTTTCCTGTCTAATCTATCCAGCACGTTCAGGGGCCAGTCACTCACTCAAAAACTGTAGGTTAGGACAGGAAGAGCAAATGGTTTATAGTCTGGATTTTGTTCCTAGATGTCAGTGCTGTTTTCAGGATTAATTTGTCTTCTGAAGTATTCCTTGCTAAGTTTTATTTGCATTTGTTTGTGTTGATCCTTCATCAGTTCCCAAATATTTATACACTCCTTCTTGCTCAAGTTCTTTTATGTCTCATTCTTGTCCCAAACTGATGTTTTCTGGGTGTTGCGGTTTTCCTGCTTTAAAGGTTGCTTTTGCACATTTATCAAGACCAAATGACATTTTTATATCATCTGAGAAAGTTTTGCCAACTTACAGTTGTGCTTTCAGTTCCTTGTCTGATGAATTATGCAGTTTTAAATAATCAACAAAGAGAAGATGAGAAGTCTTTACACTTTGTTGTTTTCTAGGAGCCAAATTATAGCCATGGCCTAATCTGTTAAGTATACAGCTTAATGGGTTTAAGGGCAAGGCAGAATAGCAGCAGTGACAGTCACTCTGGAATAACCCCCTTTGAATTTTTATCCCGGTGATAATAATTTGTCCTTTGTCATGGCTTAATTGCAAAGTGGTCTGCTACTGTTTCATGGTCACTGTAATGTAGCCGATCAGTGTAGGATGCATCTTATACATTTTTACGCACTCTTTTATCCATGAATGTGGGATACTATCAAATGCTTTTTTGTAGTCAATCCATGCCATACTTGGATTCTTCCCCTTTTTACAGTTCTCCACTATAACTTTATTTAACAACAAATGATCCTTTGTTCCATATGACTTTCTTTTACTGCCCTTTTGTTATGCTGCCATAACTGAGTTTTTTTCTAATTGACTATAAACTGTTAGCATTAGTTCCCGTGTATAGTTTATATGTCGTCGGAAGTCAAGTTATTGGTTTATAATTTTTAGGGTAACTTGCAGGTTCACTGTTAAGTAAGAGCATTGTTTTTCCTGTTGTTAACCAGGTTGGTGTCTGTTCGGGGTGTGTGTAAATAGTTCTTTGCTAAGTCTTATATTTACTGTGTAGTCTAGGTCATACAGTCTGAAACATACTCCTTTCTGAAACTGTGTGAGATTTGAAAAGAAAAAAAAATTAAACTGTCATGATCTGTGATTGGCAAATAGGTGGAAATGAAAGAAGTGAAAATTACTGAATGCTTACTTAATACTAAACTTCCAGGTAGTGATATAAGGAAAAATAACTTTGAAATAAGGTAAACAACACTGGATTGTGGTTTTCTGTTAAGCTGTTGTATATTATGTGTGGGCATCTGAGCAAACCGTATATGGGTTAAATGTAAATTTTGTTAGTAAACATCTCTCCTGTATTAAGAATGCAGTGGGGAAACTTGCTTTGTGGCGCTTATGCAACTGCAAGTGCTGCTGTGTTTCCCTGAATGTTTTAATAAAAAAGTACTTTTTTTAATTGCCAGTATAAGAGGTTGTTGTTGTTGTGTCCGTTCGGCTTTTCCCAGTTAGGGGTCACCACAGCGGAACTCCGGTCTGCTAATGATTGACCGTAGATTTTATGTGCCAAGTTGCCAGCCCTGACTCACAACCTTCAATGAAGGTATGCCCATTCACGCATGTCTCCAGACAGAAGACACTTTAGCTGAGAATCGAACGGGACAACGTCTTACTGTGAGGCGACAGCGCTACTGCAGCACCACCACCGCAGTATTTGCCAGTATAAGAGGTATATTATATTTTTACAAGAACCACGTAAGGTATCCTTTGTCTGGTACAAATCCTCTGGACATCTTAAGCAGGTGATCAGAGTGTGCTCTTTGACAGTGCACAGCCTGTTGGGCAAAAGGCTGTCCACAAAACAAGTGAAGCTAATTAACTAATTAATTTAATTAAATTAATCCAAAAATCAATTATTGCATCCTTTGGGAAGTCCTCTACCCCAGGGGGCTACCACATTGACAATACACTGCTAAGAGTTGACCCAGCTTGGCGTTTGGAAAATGTGGACAGTGACCTAATGTTTGACCAATGTGTACATTGTTGTAAGAAAGTCCTTCTATATGGTACGGCTTATAAACAGTAGGATTGTGTATAGATCTAGGGATGTCATTGTCCCCCTTCACTCAGCCCTCATATATCTGTCCAGGCACATGCAACAACTGGAACTCCCACAGAAATACCTTACTAAAAGTTTACAAGGCGTAAACAAACATGTCCTGCATGGAGTTACTCAAAGTCTTGTCCATGTAGTCTGTATGCTAAGAGGTAACCGGTGTCTGGCATACAGAGCATCTTGTGACCCATTACTAATGGATTTACTGCACATCAGCTAGTCAAATGGGATCAGAAATGCTCTGTCTAGGGATATAAACCTTTTCTGTGTCATCAGTAGAACAGTTAGAAGAGATGGGTATATCTCACAGAGGATATTGCTACTCTGGAACAGACTGCTATCCACATAAAAATTATCCTTGTCCATATTTAAGCTCAACTTGGATCTGTGGATGAGAAACAGAAAATGTACCCCAGGGGTCCCTGTACTACTAATGGACAGAGGAAACTCCTAAATGCTTTATCCCTTGCATGGATCCCCTTAAATTATTTATGGTATGATTCCAGTCATTTTTCATTGGGGTAGTATGTAATTATCAACCATGGGATGGGTATGGCCAATCTCTAACCAAATGGGCTAGGTTAATTCGAGCACAAAAATGGAAACTGGCTAGACTTAAAGGGACTATAAACCGATAATACTGTAAGTTGAGGAACAAATGTTAAATATTGTGCTTACTTTTTTCCAGAGGAGCCTGTGACTGTTACAAGAAATGTTGTGTTATTAACACTGCGTATAGTTGACACTGCATATGGTGGAAAAAATGGCTAGGTAATTATTTAAGTGAAGGAGGAAGAAATTATAACCTATCCCCCAAACCAAGGTGTAGATTGATTCAATTGTTGTGCAGAACACAATGGGGAAATAGTTGCACTGAAAATGTGTTCAAAATGCTACATTGAAACAAGTGATCCAGTACGTATTCCCCTGAAATTAAGTCAGAGAGATGGGGCTGGGGCTATACATAAAAAAGGCAATCCATTTGAAAGGGAAAAAATGCACTTTTTGGTTCACAGGAAGCATGGAAAAATTTAGTGCTTAAAAGTTTTCTTGGACTGTGTCACACGAGACTTGCATTTTCTCTAAATATGGGTAAAGTACTTGGGCCTTCCTATTACAAACAAATGGTGCTACGCTGTGCAAAAGCAGACCACTCTCATCGCTCACTATAACGCACGAACAAGCACACACTTGAAACAGTTATTTGGTTCACCACATTACTCTGTCATTGTAGATTTTGCAGGCAGATATGTGCCCATGGATTCCAATGTCTGCGTGTTAGTGTGGTCATTCATATCGTACAGGTGCTGTTCAAGTACACTGCATTTTTAGACTTGCTTGGGCTTCCCCGGGGAGGCTGGCCTCTCAGTTTGAGAGACTTTGTCATATTCATTTTAGTCGTGCTTTTGTTGAGAAAGCTGTGTTCAGACACTGCATTTTCCAATAATGTGTTTGCTATAGATAGTGAATGCTGTGAAACATGCATCAGGTGCCGCAAACTTAATTTTAGCTCAGCTATGGGATTGCCATTGGCTACAAAGTAGAGTGAAATTGCCTGTAGGAATTTAGATGAGTTAGTCTGATATATGGTGTGACAAAAGGAGGTACTGCCATTATAATCCTCTAGCTGGAATTTTGCAAATAAATTGTCATTTGTGAATATCAAACTAATTTATATAAGGTGCTTGTGTTACAAATGTATTTGAATTGTATGTCGTGTATATCAAACGGCTGTGCACAGATGTTTATGTTGAAAAGATATTTGTAAAGTGCTATGTTTAAAGTGTATGCACAGTGTGACCTACTGGAAGAGAACAGAAATGTACTTGCACTATTGTAACTGTTTAAATGTATAGGCTTAAAAGAGGAAACTGGAGAGTTAACTTCAGTCTAGCAAACTTTAGAAAAATATTTGAAATTAAATCACTTTATAGGCTAGGCCATTAAAGATGAATGCAGCTAGAGACACAAAGTCTGTACTAGGAATCTTTTTGTATTGTCTTTGGGGTGCACTAATTGCTACTTTAGAAGCATGAAGGAATGCGGTTGATGTCCTTCAAGAATGCAACTGCAGTCATAACATATGGGTTGTCCTGCCTCAGGCAGCCCTCGGTCGGCCGGATTCCAAAGTCTGGGTCCGACGTTGGCTGATGTCGCATTTCTCTCCGACGTCAGAGTGGCTGGAGTATATAAGCGTCAGCCGACGCCATCTTCTCCAGTCTTTCTTGCCGCGCGGTGCCCGAAGCAGAAGCAGTTCGCAAGTGCCGGTCGGTCAGCTCCTGTATTCTTCGAAACCGAAGTCATCAAAAAAGCTAAGTACCCCATTGGGGACCTTTTCTTGCCTCAGCTGATGTCAGAAATTACTGAAAAAGTAAATAATTGTTTGTCTTGTGGTAAACAAATACCTCATAAGGATTTCCACTCTTACTGCCTCCCTTGCCTTGGCCCAGACCACGACGTCTCGGCCTGTGCCGCCTGTGCTCGCTTCAACAAGCGCACTTTGTAAAGTGCTATGTTTAAAGTGTGCCGGGCGGAGTTCACTGAAGACTTTTTCGGCGAAAAATTTGATTATACAATGCCGTCAGAACAACCGACAACGCAGACTCCTAAGAAACGAAAAGACCGGGACCGACATCCTCGGCCCGCGTCTTCCACCGACACCACGCCAAAACTAACAGCGAGTGCCCCGGTTCCCTCTGAGGCAGTTATTCCACCGCTCCGAACCGAAGACACCGCATTACTGATACCTCCAATACCGGAGGCCACTCCGACGCCAGTTATTGATTTTCCTCCGGAAACTGAAACCGAGGAAATGCCCGAGACCATTGCTGTTGATAAGGTCACTCCTGCACGTGGAGCGGCTAGGCCTACACACGTGCCAAGGCAGCCAGCAAGTCCAAGCATCTTACTGCTAAAACCTTACCTCAGCCTACTCCTGAAACTCAAATCATGTCCATGGCCGCAGATTTAATTTCCCTGATCAGAGGTTCCCAGGCCCATCCTGAGAGAGGATCCCAGCCTCCTCCTGATAAGAGGCCCAGGGTTGAACCCTCTGACCCTCTTCCTTCAGATGAAGATTCTGAGGACTCTGTTCACTCCGAAAGCCAGGAAGAGCCCTTCCAGACCTATGAGGATTCAGATGCAGAGGACTCCATTCCCTCGGCCTCTCCTCCTGAGGATATTTCTTTTGGGGAAGTTCTGCTTTCCATGAGGGAGCATTTTAAGTGGCAAGGCCAGGAATTTTCAGATTCCAGAAAGCGCCTTCGAACCTTCCTCAAAAAGCCCCAACACAGACCCTTAGCTATACCTCCTGTGCTTGATGTTTTGGATGACTTATACTCTGACTCCAGTGTTACCCCTGATACTCTTCCTCCTGCTCCTGTCAAGCCTGACAGATACTATAGGGTCCCAGAAACCCATTCTCATTTATTTAGGGCCCATGCTGTTGATTTAGAAACAATTTCCCAGGGGCCTAAAGGGGTTTCAGCTACCACCTCCAAAAACCCTTTGCCTTCCGACAGGGAAGCAAGGTCCTTAGAGAGATGGGGGAAGAAGGATGTTCTTCGTCTTCCCTTGCTGCAGTCCTGACTATTGGAGAGAGGCTGGCGTACTCATGTCGCGACCTTTAGCGTCATCTGCTAAGGGTCAGGGTATTTTTGACTTTTCATTTTCTTTTTCTCAGTCTTTTGCCCTGCAGTGGGTCATTTGCGAGCCACTCTGAGATTTTCAGTTTGGCCGAGTAAATTTTCAGACCGAAAACAGACCGGTTAAGAGTTAATGTTTTTAAATTTTTTGCATTTTTTTTTTGGTTTTTCCAAGGACATCAAAAAAGTGATGTGTGAATATTTCTTGTAGGAAGGTTATACCAGATATTATATATCATGTATTTGTATACCCTTGTTGTATTAGGTTGTGAGCACTGTTTTGTTGGTTATTGCTTGTGTGCTAGATTAAGACAATTAGGAGGTGTGCTTAAGAGTGATTGTGCAAGTGCTAGGTTTGGTGTAGTGCTATGCGATTATATGCGCCCGACGCTCTTCCGCGCAAGAAGAATCCAAGAAGCGCAAGGACAAAAGCTGAAGGTGAGGGTGAAGGGGAAGGGGGTCCCGAGGTCTCTTTAGAAGGCCCAGGGGAGCCAGAGGTTTTGCCAGGAGAGTCTATGGAGTCTCAGGCAGATACTTTACTGTTAGATAGTGCCCCTTCAGGGAGGGGGCCAGGGCAGGGGGCTTTTCAGTCTCTTTCTTCTCTCTCTTCCCAAGGTAGTTAGCCCCCTTCTGCCAAAGCAGCTTTAGAGGCCAGGCCAAGTTCAGCTTCTGGGGGGGGGCTTCTTCATTCATTCGGCTCTGCAAACATAAAACAAAAAAATTTAAAAAGATTTGATTACTCTGATTTAGAGTTCTAGCCCCCATGCCCCCCCTGATAAGAGGTGGAGGGGAACACAGATTTTGATAGTTTGAAACAGTGTTCACAGGCTTCTCTTCTGTGGAAGACTTACAAGAGTTTCCTACCTACTTCTTCTTGATGTGGATGATTCCACTCCTTCAGCTTCTCCTCTGAGGATTTTTCATTTTCAGGCTTAGGGAATTCTTGTTTTGCCCCAGCATAGGCCCTTAGCCCTGTACCCTCTGATAAAGAGGAAATATCAAAATTATCTCCTTTCACAATTGAAATCTAAGGGAGCATGTTAAGACTAGGATTGATGTGTTGTTTGGACCGCCTGTGGAAGCAGTTTCCTGCTTATGGTTCCCAGTCTAGGGGGTAGGGTCGGCGTGGTAGGGGCAGGGCTCACAGACAGTTCACCTGCTCAGACTTCTGGTGAGGGCAGGGTCAGTTTTTCAGCTGCCAGTATTTTCCTCCTCCACAAAGAAAACCAGATAGGGCCATTCAGCCAGTCCCTGTATCAGAAAGGGGGGGAGATTTTATTCCTCCTGTTCCTAGTACCAAAGAAGGGGAACACGTGGAGACCAATTCTGGATTTATCTATCCTCAACACTTATCTGGACATTCCCAAGTTCAAGATGTTGAGGATCACTGGATGGTAACTTTGGATCTCAAGGAAGCTTACCTTCATTTCATTATCAGTTCTCGCGCCCAGAGTATTTACTTCAGGCTTCAAGGCATTCAAATACAGCATCTGGAATATGTCATAGCAGTGCTAAGCATGTTTCAATGCCAAACTGCATATGAGGAAGCTGCAATGGTATCTCAAAATGTATGGACACAGCACTGCCAAGATTTGGACACTGTCATTCAAATAATACCTTGCCTTCAAAGGAATTCTTGAGTCAGATTTTAACGACAGATGCCTCGGACACTGCTTGGGGAGCTCATCTAAATGGAAAGTGGATACAAGACATCTACATATCAACATGATGTTAGCAGTCCAGTTTGCATTGATGGCAGGGCAGGTGTTGATTCTACAACTGTCATGTGGTACATCAACAAGCAAGGGGAACACATTCTTATCCTCTATGCAGGCAAGCAATGATTTTATGGGTAGCAGATGTATTAAGCAGACAAATCATGGATCCCCTTTCAGAAATTGACAGTGTCATGGGGAACTCACTAAACCACCAGCTGCCAAAGTATTTGGATGCTCTGTCTTTCAGTTGGAAAAACCTTCATGTCTATGCCTTTCCACATGGCCTTTACCTCTGATTCCTCATCTGTTATCTCAGAAGTCTGCTCAATGTCAAGCTTCTTCATCTCACAGCTTAGGTCTCAGCTTCCTCAACAAGTTTTAAATGTGATTATGGAAGAGATTTCAGAGCCTAATTTGTGGCTCTTCAATATCTTACTGAATTATTGGACAAAGGTTTGTCCTTCTCTTCCATAAAGATTCATGCTGCAGCAATTTCAGCTCACTATGATTGTGACCCACCTTTTTTCGCATCCTTTGTTCAAGCAGTTTCTTAGAGGGCAAAGAATATAAGACCCGTAGAGCTCCTACTCCTGCTTGGATCTCAAATTTTGTGTTGGAAAACTTACTCTACAACCTTTTGAGCCTGCAGCTACTGCTGAATTGAAATATTTGTCATGGAAGACTGCTTTTCTGTTGGCTGCAAGAAGGGTGTCTGAGTTGCAGGCCCTTATGGCGGTTTCCATAAGGACAGGGTTTCATCCTTCCTTTATGCGAAGGTGGTTTCTAGTGTGGCTTTAAACCAAACTATTCATTTGCCTACTTTTGCAGATCCTCAAAATAAAGGGGAAAAGATTTTGCACACTTTAGATGTACACAGGCAATTGCGTTATTATTTGAGCAGGACTAAAGATTTTAGGCAGTCTCAGCAGTTACTTGTTTCTTTTGCTTTGAGTTCACAGGGCAAGCCTGTGTCAAAACAAACTATTTCTAGGTGGATTGGCTTTGCATTGCATTTTGTTATTCCCATCATGGCAAAGAGGTTCCAGCTGGGATTAGGCCTCATTCCACTAGGGCTACTGCCACTTCAACAGCATTTCTAAGGGGGGTGGCAACTAAGGATATTCTGGAAGCAGCTACTTGGAGTTCAGTGCATACTTTCTCTAGGCATTATCTCCTGCCTATATACTCTAAGACTAGAGCTGGTTTTGCCACAGCTGTTTTACAAGGCATGTTGTCAGCTCCTGCTACTTTATAATTTGCCAGCCTCCCTTACCTCTGCTTTGGGATTCTACCCAATAGTCAGGACTGCAGCAAGGGAAGACGAAGAACATAGTACAGTTTTGTACCTACCATAAATGTAGATGTTCTCCTTCCCCTCTGTGTTTCAGGGTGGTTGTGTAGGTGAGTTTACATGCTTATATTTTTGTATATATATTACTGTATATATTGTACATGTTTATTGGTGCAGGTTGTTTTGGGACTTGTCTTTTGGGTCTTCTGACATCTGGGGCAAGAAAAGACTGAGGAAACGCCGGTGCCGCGCATTAGTACCCTGACGACTGGGCCCAGTCTAAGCGCCATGACCGCACCTTATACTCTGGTATGGACTATACCCAATAGTCAGGACTGCAGCAAGGGAATCCTCGAACATCTACATTTATGGTAGGTACAAAACTGTACTTTTTCACCTGCACTACTTTATCTTTGAGAGCTCTCAATTGTCTCTTTCACATGTTTCAATATCAGGATTTCCTGTTAGATGATTTACAGAAAAGATTGGCCTCTCCTGAACCTTTAGATAGGAAGTCTTTGCAGGAGGCTGTGCATAATTCTTAGCAGGTTAGCAATCACTTTTTACAGTGTGGATATGATGCATTGGAGGCTTCATGTAGGGCAGCTATGACAGGGGCGGTCATTCGTAGACATGCATGGTTAAAAGAACAACCTTTACCAGATCATGTTAAGGCAAAACTTCTTGACGCACCCTTGGAAAAGAACAAGCTTTTTGGTGCTAATGCTAAAGATGTGTTAAAGTCCATTGAGGAAAAAGCCAAGTCAGTTCAGACAGTCAAAGATTTCCTCCAGGTTCAGCCGCCCAGATTCAGCAGGAACTGGCCTTCTAAAAACTGGTCCTTTCCTAATCCTGAAAGATTTCAAAGGGGCAAAAACAGGCGTGCCCGAGGAAGAGGGCAATACAGAGGATCCTACAGGGGACGACAATGGCAACCAGCAAACCAAAGAAGTGACACAGGGGTTTCTCCTGCCCCGCAGGGACAATCTCAATGACTTTCCTCTAGTTCCACTGACCAAGGAGCAAACAGAAGCTCCTTTGGGTGGAAAGTTATCTCTGTTTTCAAAAAATTGGCACAAACTGACAAAAGACAAATGGATTTTGGACATTATAGACCACGGTTACAGGTTCCATTTTCATACCTTGCCAAGAAAACAAGGCATGCCAAACCTTCCACAAAATCAGAGGGCAGAGGCTATCAAGCAAATCTCTCTGCTTGCTCAGATCAAAGCAATAGAAAAAGTTCCACAACAAGAGCAAGGTCAGGGGTTTTATTAAAGACTGTTCCTTGTTCCAAGAAAAGAAACTCAATGGAGACCAATACTGGACTTGTCCGCTCTAAACACTTTTCTCATAGTACCAAAGTTCAAAATGCTGACTTTACAGCAACTCCTTCCCATGCTGGGCAAGGGGTCTTGGCTGATTACTCTGGACCTCAAGGAGGCATACCTGCATGTCCCTATCAGACACAGCTGCAGAAGATACCTCAGATTTCTTGCAGGGCCAGAGCATTATCAATTCTCAGCATTGCCATTTGGCTTATCTACTGCGCCCATAGTATTCACGAAATGCCTGGCATCAGTAATTGCTCATTGCAGGCTCCAGGGGATTCAAATCTACCCGTACCTGGACGATTGCGTCATACAAGCGGACAACAAACTAACCTTGACAAAAAACTTTAATTATGTCATAGACTTGCTACAGGCTCTGGGATACACAGTCAACTTTCAAAAGTCAAGACATCCCAGCAAATAGCCTTCTTAGGAGCCAAACTAGACACAGCCTCTCAAATGGCTTACCTGACAGAAGACAAGCAAAAGAAGTTAACTCATTACTTCAAAAGTTTAGCAAAGCTCACCCAGATGACTGCAAGGAGTTTCCTACAGGCCCTGGGTTACATGGCATCCTGCATTCTCTTGGTCCCACTAGCAAGACTACACATGAGAAAGCTTCAATGGTACTTAAAAAGCTTATGGTCTCAACACAGCAACAACCTAGAAGCAACTATTCCACTCATTCCATGTCTTCAAAAGGAATTTCTATGGTGGGCCACAGTAAGCCAGTCAAACACAGGCATGTCATTCAAAAAACCTCAGATAACACAGACCATGACCACAGATGCCTCAGACCTTGGATGGGGGGCGCACATGGAGGGCAGATGTATTCAAGGGCAATGGTCCCCAAAGGAAACACATCTGCATATCAACCAAAAAGAAATGCTAGCAGTAATGCATGCCATCGAGGCCTTTGGACAACAACTTCAACAAGGCCACCTACTAATACGGACAGACAACACCACTGTGATGTGGTACATAAACAAGCAGGGGGGCACTCATTCTTACCCCCTTTGCAGACTGACAATGAATCTTTGGGAAAAAATCACTGGGTCTAAACATACAGTTACAATCCCAGTTTGTTCTGGCGGACAGTCTAAGTAGGAATTTCCTAGACCCCCACGAATGGAGGCTACATCCAGACATCTTTATGCGACTCACCTCGACATGGGGCAGGCCGGACGTGGACCTATTTGCCTCCCACCTCAATCATCACTTACAAAAGTTCTGCCCAAGGACATATCATCCACAAGCATGGAAAGTAGATGCCCTCTCATTCAACTGGAGCTCCCTAATAATTTATGCATTTTCACCCCTGCCACTGATGACCACAGTGTTATTAAAGATCAAGGCAAAGCAACCGAAGGGGATCCTAATAGCTCCAGACTGGCCAAGACAACACTGGTACCCACTACTACGGAGCATATGTCACAACAAAACGTGGGCCCTTCCACAATGGCCCCAACTTCTTCAGGACTGTTCATCCCAACATCCAGACTCTACAGCTAACAGCTTGGGAAATCCCATAAATAACATCAATTTACCTCTCTCCAAGGAAGTTCAGCGGATACTAACAGAAGCCCGCAGACCATCCACCAGAAAGGCTTACTCAGCCAAATGGAAGAGATTCAGCATTTGGAATACCAACAAGGGTCATGATGCATCACTTTTGAGCATCCCACTCATTCTGGAATACTTGGCAGATATGTAACATAACGGACTCTCATACTCTTCCATAAAAATACATGCTTCAGCTATCTCAGCTAGATACAACACTGATCCACCTGTGTTTTCACATCCTTTGTTAAGGCAATTTCTTAGAGGAATCAAGAATATAAAGCCCCCAAGAAAGGCACCAGTACCAGCTTGGGACCTCAATTTTGTCCTAGAAAAATTTACTCTACCTCCCTTCGAGCCAGCAGCTTCTGTGGATTTACAATTTCTTTCCTGGAAGACAGCTTTCCTGCTGGCCATAACCTCAGCAAGAAGGGTTTCGGAATTACAGGCCTTAATGGCAATACCACCGTTCATAACTTTTCACAGAGACAGGGTCTCCTTACGAACCATCCCTACCTTTCTGCCAAAAGTGGTATCTAGGGTTTCTTTAAATCAAGCAATTCACCTGCCTACTTTCTTTCCCAATCCTGAGAACAAAGGGGATAGACTGTTACATACCTTGGACATACACAGACAACTTCGCTACTACCTAGACAGAACCAAGACCAGTAGGAAGTCTGATCAGCTTTTTGTAGCTTACGCCCCTGGAGTACAAGGAAAAGCAATTTCCAAACAGACAATTTCAAAATGGATTGGACATTGCATCAGATTCTGTTATTCCTTCCATGGAAAGAGTGTGCCAGCCAATGTCAGACCACACTCCACCAGAGCTACAGCCACCTCTACAGCTTTTTTAAGAGGGGTGCCTACAAAAGACATTCTAGAAGCTGCTACATGGAGCTCCGTGCATACATTTTCCAAACACTACAACCTCCCTTTATATTCCAGATCCAGAGCAGGCTTTGCTTCGGCAGTCCTGCAGGGATTGATAGCTACACCATCCTTTTCCTAGAGCATACCACCTCCCCCAGCTAAGCTATGGTATTCAACCCATATGTTATGACTGCAGTTGCATTCTTGAAGGACATAGTACAGTTTTGTACCTACCATAAATGTAGATGTCCGATAGATATGCAACTGCAGTCGGGTTTTCCCTCCCTCCTTCCCATCTATGCCTTGGGTCCACTCCTCTCCCTATTATCCTTAGCTGGGGATATCTGTTATGGTGTATCTGTTTATTGCTTATTTATTGTCTGGAAACCTATTATTGTCTTCCAATTTGATTACAGCCTTCCTTGGAGGGCACCTGGCATCTGGGGCAAGAAACACTGAAGAAGATGGCGTCGGCTGATGCTTCTATACTCCAGCCGCTCTGACATCGGAGAGAAGTGCGACATCAGCCGACGTCGGACCCAGACTTTGGAATCCGGCCGACCGAGGGCTGCCTGAGGCAGGACAACCCATATGTTATGACTGCAGTTGCATATCTATCGGACATCTACATTTATGGTAGGTACAAAACTGTACTTTTTATGACGTCCAGCATCTGCCAAAGATCTGAGGAAATGCCCTTGTATGAGTATTTTTACAGGTAGATGCTAAGTACTGCCAGCTTCAGCAATGGGGGTTTTGGCTGCGAACTAGAAGTCAGATGACAAGAAATTAGGTAATTCTGCAAGCTGTCCCAGCAGTAATATTTTAGATATTATTTTGAGAAGTCTCTTAGTAAGACAGAGCATGCTGTCTTGGACCTGATAACAAGAAGAACCATTTACCACATCTGCCTTGCTCTAGTAAGTTATTAGGGTGTAGTATAATTCTCTTAGATTCAGGCAGGAATATAGTGAAGCTTAGATTTTTTCTTTATTTGTGTGAACCTATACTGCACTGTTATTTTAAAAATTTTCTGTGATTCTGATCTCCGATGTCAATGTGATTATGTATTTAGTATTGTCATGCTCTTTTATTGTTAAATATGTTTAAACCTTTCATTGTGGCTGACCTGTGTAGAGATATTTAAGTTTTGAGAGTACTTGCGTATTTATTTGGCGACACCGTGTGGGCGACTCCTAATAGCCTTGCTCTTGGTCAAACTACCATTTGTATTAATATTAAACAGTAAAATTGGTCACACTTTAAGGGCCTTAAAGTAGTTGTCGTGGACTGACTGGTGGCAGTGGAAACACCCATATAGTCTGGGCAGAAGGGGGCATAGCTAGTAAACCTGTGCCAGCCTTTTCTAGGTGTGTTTTTGTGTGTGTGTGTGTGTGTGTGTGTGTGTGTGTGTGTGTGTGTGTGTGTGTGTGTGTGTGTGTGTGTGTGTGTGTGTGTGTGTGTGTGTGTGTGTGTGTGTGTGTGTATGTATGTAAATCAAACCTCAAAGTGTGTGTGTGTGTTAGCTACTTGGGCAGGGACACGAAGCACTGGCTGGACAGAGAGGGTGCTGGAGGTCTTGGCTTGGTCACTCAGCTGAGATCTCAACTCTATAGCTGTACCTGTGTCTTATTGGGGATCATTAGAAAGAAGGAGAAACCAGCCCCGGACTGACTGTGGTGTCTGTGTGTTCTTAAGGTAAGTTGCACTTGGTGCAGAGAGCTGCATCTATACTGTGTGTGTACCTGTTATTCTCCCAGTGAACGTCCCCCACTGTAGCCAGTGGTGAGGATTGAGGCTCCTTGATTACTGGTCCAGTGGTGGGTCGTCACATATGGTAATGGCACACAAGTAAGTTTCATTGAAATAGGCAATGTGATCACAAGATCACCTCTGCAATTGTGAAAAAAAATAGGTTATAGATTAAGGTGTTTATGGATCACTCCAAGGGTTGTATAATGGCAGTGAATGGGAAGTCAGCAGTGAACAGTGAGAAATATGGCTAGAAATTTCAACACTGAATCCAAATCAGCAGTTGTTTACGGCCTGTGGAGTAGTGAACCCTTAGAAAAATGTAACTTCTATAGCTAAATTTTTTTGTTAAAAACTAAGTGGAGCATAGTATTCAGAAATTACCCAGGACCAGAGAACTCTGTGCTTAATGTATATAGTGACTGCCCTTACCAGCTGGATCAGGGATAGAACTGAATTTGATTAAACACCTACATTTGAGAGTGTCCTGCTGAGTGTTTGGATGAGACAGCATATTACTACATTGTGTGCTGTACTCAGGTTTACTCAAATGGAATGCTGAGATGGGGTTTTTAAAACCTGGCAGGTGAAAGATGAGAATCTAGAGACAAATGTATTTTAAATTAATTGACTGCAGGGTTGTAAATTGTGGGAGATATTAATAGGGCAAGGTCGCTTGGACATGTTCAGAAGACCTAGGTGTGTGTGCACACCATTTGAAGCCTGAGCAGTTGAGCACACATGATTATAATGGATATTTGTCTTTAGGGTTCCATGGTTCCATGGTGTGCATCACAAACAAGGCACACAGGTAGTTCAGTAGTCGTGTAACAGATACTGGATGAAGCACAAGCAGCTAAAATGATAATGTACTGCTAATGAAACACTGGTATATAATGTTTTTTACAACATAACCCTCAGCCTCAAAGAACAAGAAGTCTGGACAAAGCCAAAAGTAATAAGGGGACAAAAGCCTGAAATCAGGAACAGATTTTAAATATTGCTCATATAAACTTAGAAAGCTGCTAAAATGACATATTTTGTTTTAGGTTGCATTTTTGGAAGAATATGAAGTCTGAATCAATATACGTCATTTTAGTGCAAAGAACACAGTGATTACACTCTGGTACTTGGGAAAAGACAAATATCGTTAAATGCTGGAGTGGTGCGAGACCCAACCTTAACAAAGGTCAAGTTGTTAAGGTCTGGTCTCTGGCTAGGCAGTAAAATCTGCCAGAATGGATCAGCAAGTGACAGTCGCAGAATAAAAGATTTGGTTCTGCCTGCTCTCTCTTTTTCTTACAAACTTGGAAGGTAGCTAGAGTAACAGGATGTGTGTTTGCTGAAGGATGCAAACTCAAGAAACTCAAATGTATGTCACTGTTCAGGGACTTCAGTCCTCCATGATTTTTCTGAAAACCATAGGAACAGATCAAACAAATGAGGCAAAACTGGACAGGTAGAAGGCATGGAAGGTAAGTGTAAACATAAGGGACTATATTACATAGCCACTTATGGAGTGCTGTTAGAGAGGCAAAGTGCTTTACAGCTTTGAAAGCCAGCAAAACGCTTAGCACCCCCCTTTTTTTATACTGTAACTAGTAGTACAAGGAGCAGATAAAGCTGCTAAAAAGACTAAAAACTCAGAGAAGAGTGAATCATGAAAGTTGCTCATCTCCTTAAAATTTCTTTTTGTGGGGGGTAGTCCCTTGCAGCCCCCCCCAAAAAAAATGTATTTATTTATATGTATATCTCCAAGATCGCCGGACCTCAGATAAAAGGGGATATTCTGAGAAATGGCATCTCGATATAGGTCTGAACTTTCATCCTTTCATTCTTCTCATTTCAAGATTCTGTCTAGTGAATCCCAACATTTTGAATGGGTCCCCCCATAATTGGTCAAATACACGAGTTGCTGAATACTTGAATAGTCCTGGCTTATATTGTTGAGTGCTAGATAAGTGCGAGTGGGTAGTAGTATCAAAACCTTTATTTGTAACAGAATGTTTGCACTGGGGATGAGTGCACATGTTTGCACGTTAGGGATAGAGTACGGGATAGGAAGGGGAATGTTTCTGTTGGTATGCTTAGATGTTGCTACGTTTGGTGTGTGGGTGTGTCTGTATATCTGTGTATCTTTTGTAGTGGTACCGATTTGGAAAGGGTGTTTAATACCCTAATGTGTAGACTTAGAACCACATAAGGGATCAGTCCAGATAAAGTCACTTTAGCTAGCAGATCTAGGAAACTCTCTTATCTGATTTTCTTACATTCTAATGTTAAAGCATAAGAGAGAGATTTTTCACAAGTGTAGGCATATGCATGCATTTTGGATGCTGTTACACACTCGCCTCTAGTGCTGTTACTGCTTGTAATGCTTTTTGTAATAAGTATCTGTGTGTCTTGTCCTAAAAAAAGTGATACAGGAAAATGTGGCAGCAGTGTGGATTGATGTCGACATTTATATGCTGGATCAAATTAAGGTCAACATAGGTTAACATGTCTATTAGAAATTAGCAAACTACAATATTTGCAAAGCATTCAGTTTGATGTGGTTATTTGGGACAGAAGACAGATTCCTGACTGGGTCCCAGGCAGCTAGGGTTCAACTAGTGGCCTTGGCCCTGGTGGGGCCAGACATTGAGGAGCAGGAGTTTAGAAATGTGGCCCGCTCACCTCATTCATGAGGGAAGAAGGGGTTTTACACACTCTGGAGAGCACTGTGCAGTGCTGACATCTTAGTAGAAACTGGGAAACTTACCGCTGCTTTTCCGGGGGAGTGTCAGAGATGCTTGGAGAGAACCTCCATAGAGGAAATAAGGGGACTGCCTCTGCTGTCATACCATTGCATTTCCCTTCCCATACTGATGGGGAAAACGTAAGAAAAAATTCAAATCTCCCCTCATTTCTTGCGGCTATCTGAATGGTGAAATCTCCTGACCAACCATACCCCCAGTGGTGAGAGAATAAATATGCTGATTACCTGTGGAGGGGCTGGGGATCAACATATAAAGCAGGTGCCAAAAAAAAAAGTACAACTGATGCTTCTTTTCAGAGTAACAAGTTTAAAAGCTATTTAAAGATATATTGCTGTTCTAACATCCCAGTAACATCTCGGACCTGTAAATCAAAGTTAACAACCTGAGCAAAGCAGTAGAAAATGGCAGCCATAATTTAAGTGGTGTTTACTGTCTCAGAAATGGAAAACATGAAGTAACTGATATTTTTGTCTGTGTTCATTCTTGTTTTGACAAGGCAAGTGGCCTAATTGCTTTCAACCTTAACCTGAGAGAATTTTAAAGTACTTGAAAGATGAATGATTAATGTGTTTAACATCGGATGTACATCTTCAAAAGGTGTGAGGAAGAAGGATTCATCACTCCATTTCAAATATAGATGCAGATGGGTAAAAGAGTGTATACCCACAGTAGACAGAATATTCAGTTACATTTCTGAAAAGAGTATATTCAGAGCCGTTAGCCTCTGAGCATTAGAAATCGCAGCACAGGTATTTGGAAGTCGTAGCAGAAGGTGAAAAAGAGGAGTACTTCTGTACATTTCACAGTAAAAGGTATTCAGATAAAAGATTCCCTACTGTTATGCAAAGGAGCATGTTGTGTAGGTTTTGTTCTATCATTTAAAAATGTAGGAGCGATTAAAGCAGGTCTGAGTTTAGAAAGAAAGTTAGTGAATTTAGGATGTGCATCGCTAAGTCCGTGGGCAAAAATTTGAACAGTGTAAATCATGGCAGTTTTGAAAGGTATGGGTATATTTGAATCAAGGAGGAGGGTATTCAGGTAAAATCTGCATTTATGTCCATCCCAAAGCATACACATGCGCGCTTTCTCTCTCTCTCACACACACACACACACACACACACACACACACACACACACACACACACACACACACACACACACACACATATGCACTAGAAGCACCTGACCATTGACATTGTGTCTCTTTGGGCTTGTGTTTGTCGTATGAAGTTGCACACCTCTTCCTCTTGTTTTCCTTTATAGAGTGGAGAGACACACACACACACACACACACACACACACACACACACACACACACACACACACACACACACATATGCACTAGAAGCACCTGACCATTGACATTGTGTCTCTTTGGGCTTGTGTTTGTCGTATGAAGTTGCACACCTCCTCCTCTTGTTTTCCTTTATAGAGTGGAGAGGGATTCCATCATAGGGGTTGGATCACACTTTGAGTGACTCAGTAGCCTTCACATCTTCTAATCTGCATCTTATTATATTTGTGTAGTATAAGTTTGTATGCATTGCAGCACCATGATAGTGCAGCAGTAGCTTGGGTTAAGTAATACATCTTATTTCAAGGCAGACATTTCTGCAGTGTTTTTCCTGTTTACATACAAGTTTGTTTTTGGTGTAGAGGTGCACGGGGAAATAAATGATCTGTCATTTGAGAATGTGGCTTATTATGGCACTAGACATTTTTTGTACCTCCTCCACAGCCACCCACATTTTTTGCCTCTGTCTTCCTTCTCAGTGGACAGAGTCTTGCAGCTGTTCCTAGTTTACAGCTGGAGAGTGAGGACTGAGTGTGAGAAAATGCTTGTGGTAGCTCAGGGTAACTCGGCAAAATTGCTGTCTTAAGGAGGGAGCAGTGTGTGGTGATGTCTATTCGATGTGCACAGCATGCATTTCCACATGTGCACAGCATGCATTTCCACACAGTGTGTACTGGATGCCTGTCACTACCACCCAAGTTGCCCCTGTACCACATTGCTGAATGTAATATAAGTTTATCCTCCACCTGTGAGGGAGCCTGCACAATGGCTTCCTGCACCTAGTTGGTCCACATGTGCTGTGCTAAGCACTGTTTCTAATCGTTCTACTGCCTCTGGTATTCCCCATAAAATTTGTCTTTTGGACCATATCATTTAATACATCCAGTTTGAGTTCTGCTGTAGCCGGTTTTCCATCAAACATAATCAATTGCTTCCTAGTTGCTGCTTTTAATTTTTCTTCTGTTCTGGGATGGCAAATAGTCATTTGTAAGCTTGTTCAGGATCATTTTCCTCCCCACTCATTCTTCTAACAAAAATTTGGCAACTTTGCAGTAAGTTTTTTCAGCTTTAGCATAATAAGCTGCAGTGATTGCTTTTTGGATATGCACAGCACCCTTTATGAATTGTGTAGAACCCCCAGAAATTCAGTATAACTAGTTACTATGCACTGAGCCTGTTCTGCCAACAATTTTATTCACTTTTGGTGTTTGAACACCTCTTTCTTTTGGAAACAATCCTATACCAAGTAAGTTTCTTTTAAAGTACATTATGTTAAGTCCTGATGCACACTTTTCCTTAGTTGTTAATGAAGTGGCTAATCACCCCCTCTCCTAAGGCTGCCTTTGCAGTGCAGATGGATGGAATTCTGGCTTTAGGCTCAATTACTCGGGTTCAGCTAGCACTAGGGAAGATGTCTGAGGGGAGAGGGTGCTGATCAGTTTGGGGCAGCACTGAACAGATGACTCAGTGTGTGGCCTTGCACTGTACTTGGGAAGTGGCTGCGAGAGGCATGTAGTGATGCAGATGTTCTTCGTGTTCACTGTTGCAGTCATTACATTTCATAGATTCATAGGTTTCATAGGTTCATACTAAGCTAACTGCCCTTGCGAGCCATTTTAAGCCTAGCCAATTATCCCTTGTGAGACTCAAACCCTGCACCTTGTGTTTGTAAGGCAAACACCTTAACCATTAGGCCACCCTCCCAACCTTTGGGTAATCTGCTGGCAGGTTGCCCTCAGTCGGCCTGAATAACAGTCCTGCGTCGGTTGCTGTTTCCTCTTCCATGACGTCAGGGGTATAAAACATGCTGACAGCGCCATTGTAATCAGTCTTTCTTGCCGCGTGGTGCCCGAAGCAGAAGCAGTTCGCAAGTGCCAGTCGGCCGACTCCTGAAATTTTTGTTTTCGAGTTTCAAAACCAAAGTCTTCAAACTAAATGTAAGTACCCCATTGGGGAAACTTTCTTGCTCCTTACCGATGTCAGTAAAAGTTAATAATTGCATTACTTGTGGGAAGCAAATACCTCATAAGTATTTTCATTTGTACTGTATTCCTTGCCTAGGCCCTGATCACAATGTGCCTTGCTCATAGGTTCATACTAGGCTATCTGCCCTAGGGCATTTATAAGCCTAGCCAGAGTGTGTTTGGCTTTCGCCACCCATTTTAAATTAATTTTGCTATGCCCTTTTTCGAGGTTAGTATACTGTGCCTGTGTCTAACAGTGACAAAGAAGTGATACCCGGGGTAAACCTACGATCTCCCATCCACTCATCAAGATTCCTCTTGAAGAGAGTCAATGAGGGACTCTGCCTAACCTGGACTGGGATTTTATTCCAGAGTGAAGGGAGCCTCTGGGTTATTTATCTGTCCCTCCAGCATGTCCTATTTATTTCAGTGCTGAGGTTCAAGTCTCTTGAGCGCGTAGCTCGATGGGATTTGGATTTTCTGAGGTGCAGCATGTCCATTAATTCCGGGTTGGACATGGCTTTATACGTCAGGCACAGATCGCCTCTGAGCAGGCGGTATGCCACTGAGTAGAGCTGGAGTTTCTTTAACTGGGCAGCATATGGCATCTGTTTGAGCCCTTTGATCCTCTTGGTGAGGTACTTTTGAGGTCTTTCCAGTTGCTGCAGGTGTCTGGTAAGATACATCCCAAAAGGGACATTGTACTCAATTATGGGCCTGATGAGGGATGAGTAAAGAGGCACGATGACCTCCCCTGATCTAGATGTGAATCCCTTCATGATTAGGTGGGTTATATAAAATGTTTTTTTAACCACTTTGGCCACATGGTTGTCAAATGAGAGATTGCTACCAACTTGGGTCCCCAGGTCCCTAATTACTTCTTCTGTACTTAATGGATTACCACCTATGTGGTAATTTGTGGGCACTTTGTTTTTGCCAAAGGGGATGACTATACACTTTTTGGCATTTAGCTTGAGGCCATTGCTCTGGCACCAGTTGTCTGTTTCTATGAGGCCCTTTTGGAGGATGCTTGTCGGTTTTCTGCTAAATTTAACCAACGCACTATTAAGCGTCGGTACATTTTTGCTTGTAAATACTTTGGTTCAAGATTTAACTATTTTGAAATGTCATCGGTTAGCAGTCGACTACCGGAATTCACAAACAAACGCAAAGAAAAAGACAGAGACAGACCATTGAGGTCCAAAACTGATGACGAAGCTTCTCCTAAGCCAGTCGCCGGTTCGCCGGTACTCAGTGAGGTGCTTTCGCAGCCCCTGATACCCGCTACTTTTGAATCGCAGGCCTCTACCGAGACCCATTCGGAGTCTGGTATGCCGTGAGAATCTCCAAGTATTGAACCTGCGGATGTCTCTCCCTTGGATAGGTCTGGAGCCGCTGAGCAGGCACTGGCTTCTGAGGGTGTTTTCAGGCCTCAACATTTGTATATTAATCCGATGCCATCGTCAAAAACAAGGCCAAACCTACTTCTATGTCTAAAAAAACTGACGCATGAGCCACGTGCTCAGGCCCCTATGCCTAAAAAACAAATGATCAAAATGGCTGAGGATTTAATTACCCCCCCCCCCCCCCCCACTAAGAGGCCTAGGCAAGGCACTGATTATGAATCTTCAGATCAGGTTTCCATTTCTTCTGATTCCTCTTCTGATCAGGAATTTTCTATTCCACCTTATGAGGACTCTGATGCAGAGGAATCCATCCATTCTGCTTCTCCTCCCGAGGATTTTTTTTTGGAGAGACTTTGCATACTTTAAGGGAACATTTTCATTGGGAGAGTCAGGACTTTTCAGACTCTAAAAAGAGGCTTAGGGATTTTCTTCTTCTTCCTCAGCATAGGCCTTTGGCTATACCTCCTGTTTTAGACATTGTTGATGATGTTTTCTCCAGAATCTAGCATGGCTCCTGATTCCGTGCCTCCAGCTCCTAGTAAGCCAGACAGATATTGCAGGGTTCCTGACTCCCACAAATTTCTTTTCAAAAATCCTGCTACTGACCCTGAAACTATTTCTCAGGGTCCCAAGGGTGTTAAGGCTTCTACAGCCAAAAATCCTACCCCTTCAGATAGAGACTCCAGGGCACTGGATAGATGGGGTAAGAAGGTTTATACTTCTGCAACCCTGGCAGTTAGGGCTTTAAACTGACAATTTCATATGCTTAAATATCAACAGCATGTTATGGGCTTACTGAAACAGAAATGGTGTTGATTTCTGATTGGGAAAATAAAGAGTTACAGGACTTATTGCATTCAGCTGAACAAGTTGGAAAGCATACTTTGCAATGTGGTTTTGATTCCTTGGAGGCCTCTTGCAGGGCCGCCATAACTGGATTTGTGATAAGAAGGCATGCTTGGCTCAAGGAGCAAAACCTGCCTGATCATGTTAAAGCTAAATTGTTGGATGCTCCTTTACAGCAGGGCAGTCTGTTTGGTAATAAGGCAGAAGATGGCGGACAAAGCTAAATCTATGCAAACTGTAAAAGATTTCTTGCAAGTGCAGCCACCCAGGTTCAGTAGGCACTGGTCTACTAAGAATTGGTCCTTTCCAGTGTCCAACAGAGCTGCTCAGGTCAAACCAGGATGCTCCAAAAGCTCCAGGTTTCAGTCACAAGGATCTTACAGGGCAAAACAGTGGGGTGGCTCCACCTTCAAATCAGGAGGTAGCAAAGCACCACCCTACAGTAAACAGTCTCAGTGACTTTCCCCTGACATCTCCAAGCACTTATCTTTTGGCAGCCCCTTTGGGGGGAAAACTAGCACTTCATGCTCAAAATTGGCATTTAATTACCCAGGACAAGTGGGTCTTAAACATAGTATCCCAGGGGTACAGATTTCATTTCCACATGTTGCCAGTTCCAAACGGATGGCCAGATCTGCCACCAAATTAGTGGGCAGAGGCCCAGAAACAAGTCTAGTCCCTCATAGATATGGAGGCTATTCAACCAGTACCAGAAAAGGAAAAAGGACAAGGGTTTTATTCAAGACGTTTCCTGGTACCCAGAAAAGACGAATCATGGCGTCCAATTCTGGACTTATCCATTCTAAATACTTTCCTGGACATTCCAAAATTCATGATGCTGACTCTACAACAGCAACTGCCTATGCTAGGCAAGAATGCCTGGTTGGTAACTCTAGACTTAAAAGAGGCATACCTGCATATCCCAATCAGGGAATCTTGCAGAAGATACCTCCGCTTCACAGCAGGCTATTTGCATTACCAGTTCTCTGCACTGCCCTTTGGCTTATCTACTGCACCCAGGGTCTTCACAAAGTGCCTGGCACCAGTAATTACATTTTGCAGACAAAAAAACATTCAAATGTGCGCATATCTGGACGATTGTCCCATTCAGGCAGAGGATAAGGACACTCTTCTTCAACATCTGGCGTTTGTAAAAAGGCTTCTAACATGCCTAGGGTACACCATAAATTAAAAGAAATTACAACTGGTACCCTCTCAAATAATTACATTCCTGGGTGCAAGCTTGAATACAACTGCCCAGATGGCTTACCTCACGCCAGGCAAACAAATTCAATTGAACACATCCTTCAAACAAGTGGCAACAAAACCCCAGCTTTCTGCAAGACAAATTCTTCAGGCTTTGGGGTTCATGGCATCCTGCATTCTACTAATTCCATATGCAAGACTGCATATGAGGAAACTTCAATGGTACCTAAAAAGATTATGGCGTCAACATTGTCACAGCCTGGAAACAATGATTCCTCTCATTCCCTGCCTGCAACAGAACTTCCTGTAGTGGGCAGAGGCATGTCACCAAAACAAGGGACTGTCATTCATTCTACCCCTTGCCACCCAAACCCTAACTACAGACGCATCAGACTATGCTTGGGGGGCCCATCTGGCAGGGAGATGCATTCAGGGCGAATGGAGCCCAAATCAAATGCATCTACATATCAACCAGAAAGAAATGCTAGCTGTACAGAATGCCCTGACAGCCTTCAAGAACTTCCTTCATCCAGCACGACTACTGATAAAGACGGACAACACCACAGTTATGTGGTACATAAACAAGCAGGGGGGTACCCACTCCTACCCCCTTTGCAGACTAGCTATGGCCTTGTGGAACACAGCCTTGACTTGCCAAATACATCTTCAAGCTCAATTCCTGCCAGGAAAGCAAAATACTCTGGCAGACAACCTAAGCAGAAATCTTCTAGACCCACACAAATGAAAACTGGATACACAAACCTTCAGCATGTTGACACGAAAATGGGGGAACCCAGACATAGTTTTGGGGAAAGGCAAATAGATCTATCAGTTGGACAAATTCTGCACAAGATCTCATCACAAAAAAGCTTGGAAAGTGGACGCTCTATCCAAATTCTGCACAAGATCTCATCACAAAAAAGCTTGGAAAGTGGACGCTCTATCCTTCAGCTGGAAAAAACTATCAGTCTATGCCTTTCCCCCTCTGCCTCTGCTCTCCAAGGTCTTACTAAAAGTCAGACAGGAAAAAACAAAAATGATTCTTATTGCTCCGGACTGGCCTCGCCAACACTGGTACCTGCTTCTAAGGAATATGTCACACCTTCCTCCGTGGTGCTTGCCTCAAACACCTAATCTACTGTCTTAGCGCAGAACTGTCAAATTCTGCACAATCGGCTCCAAACTCTGAATCTTGCAGCATGGCTAATCAACTTAATTTCACCAATCACATCTCTCAGTAAACCTGTGATGGATGTTATTTTGGAGGCTAGAAGGCCTAGTACTAGAAAATCTTATGCTGATAAATGGAAGGGATTCTGTGCTTGGAACCAAGCACAAGGAATAAACACAGCAAAGCCCGATATTCCTCAGATTCTGCAATACTTAACTGAGATGCTTCACAAGGGCCCATCTTTTTCTTCAATAATAATCCATGCCTCTGCCATCTCGGCTCATTACAACACCAGAGCCTCCTCTCTTTTCTCATCCCCTGCTAAAGCAGTACCTCAGAGGGGCCAAAAATTTAAGACCTCCCAGGAGAGCACCGACTCCTGCATGGGACCTCAATTTTGTGCTGGAAAACTCACCCTACCTCCTTTTGAACCAGCTGCTACTGCAGATATAAATTTCTTTCTTGGAAGACAGACTTTCTTTTAGCAGTCACTTCAGCTAGAAGGATTTCAGAACTACAGGCTCTCATGGCAGTGGAGCTTTTCATTATCTTCTACCCAGACAGGGTGGCCCTCAGGACCAATCCTTTGTTTATGCCTAAGGTGATATCCAGTGTGGCTCTTAACCAGACCATTCACCTGCCAACTTTTTTCCCAAATCCACAGAACAAGGGGGAGTGGATTCTGCATTCATTGGACGTGCACAGACAACTAAGATTCTACGTAAACAGGACAAAATCTCTAAGAAAGTCTGAGCTACTACTGGTGGCATTTGCTGCAGGAACAGAGGGAAAGGCTATATCAAAGCAGGCTATTTCAAAATGGATAAGCCATTGTATTTGTTTCTGCTACATGCACCATGGTAAACCTGTGCCCAAGGGGATCAGATCTCATTCCACCAGGGCTGCTTCTACTTCTGCAGCCTTTCTCAGAGCGGTTCCTACCAGAGACATTCTAGAAGCTGCTACTTGGAGCTCAGTTCTTACATTCACGGGACATTACCATTTACCTCTCTTTTCTAAATCCAGGGCAGGCTTTGCCACTGCAGTCCTGCAGGGCCTTATAGCTGCTCCTAATGCTGTTTAATTCCATCCTCCCATTCATAGCTTTGGGATTCTACCCAAATGTAATGACTGCAACAGTGAAACACAAAGAACGTAGTACAGTTGTGTACACTTACCATACATGTAGATGTTCGAGTGTATTCACTGTTGCAGTCCGGGTTACTCACCCGCCAGCCCACTTTCTTCTCTATTATTATACCTCTTCTTTCCTTCACTATGATCAAAAGCCTTTGCGGTGTATTTGCTTTTAGTTGACGATAACTTTTTTGTGTTCTAAAATACATGTATGTATATATATATATATATATATATATATATATATATATATATATATATATGTGTGTGTGTGTGTGTGTGTATGCATGTATATATATAATATATATATATATTTTTTTTTGCTTCCCATTTGGGGGGCACCTGACATCTGGGGCAAGAAAAACTGATTAGAATGGCATCGACTGCATGTTTTATACTCCTGACGACCTGACGTCATGGAAGAGGAGACAGCAACCAACGCAGGGCCCAAGACTTTGTTATTCAGGCCGACTGAGGGCAACCTGCCAGCAGATTACCCAAATGTAATGACTGCAACAGTGAATACACTCGAACATCTACATTTATGGTAAGTGTACACAGCTGTACTGTATGGAACAAACACAAATGCTTGGAAGCATGCCCCTTTGTGGTCCCAGCACAGGGGGCCAGTCAGCAACTGGGTATGCAAGCCAAGCATAACAGTTAAATCTGAGCTGCCATGGTTCACTGTGGTCCACAGCTCAAGTTTTGCCTCCTCCACAGGAGATGCCTCAAATTGACTGTGATGTAAACAAAAGGGTTAGCAGGATGTGGAAGGGACACGAGGGACATGTATTCATGTGTCCAGATTCCACAATATCTTCTTCCCACACACTATCACACTGCTGAATAACAAACCCAGAGCCTAATGCCCTACATGGGTAAAACATTATATGTGCGTAGCATGTCATTGCTGTTTATGTAAGCTGTCTGAATAGCTGACTTCATACGTCTCTGTCTGCACTAGGAAAACTGTGAACTGTACGTTTATGGTATATATTGGAGGTGGGTAAGATTACATGTATGCCCCTATTTCATTATAGCACTGTTTTTGCAAATCCTTATATTTCTACTGAGTCTATTCCTGCTGTTGTATATATTGTGTTTCTGATGTAAGTAGAGCTTTCACTTTTGTTTTACTTTTACTTTTTTTGTACCTTATTTTTTATTTTTATTTAGTTTAATATTTTTATTAATTTAACCTGTCTTCCTTTTGTAAGTGTGTTTATGCACCTGAGTATCGAAATTCCGTGCAGTGATGCACACGTTTTCCTCAGTGCTGATCTGTATGACAATAAAGTTTACTTTGACTTTGACTAATGGCAGTATTCGGAGGATCTGTTTAGATGCCATGCTTCATTAACTGTATACAAGCAACTCTCCTAACATCTTTCCATTGGGAAGAACTGTTTAATGCAGAAACTATGTAACAAGTAGATCTTTTATTGTTTGAAAATCCAAAAATCTTTTATGCTATTTTCACTTTTTCAAAGTGCAATGATGTCCTCCTGAGGGATGTTATTGGGGGGAAAACATTTCAAGAGTTAAGTGGCCCTTATTCCTTTGTGGAGATAGAATCACAATCTTTGTTGATTAGTGTTTTATGTGGTAACTAATTCTTCTGATTCATGTTATACTTTTTGGTTTATAAACTGTATTGTCATCTTTGTTGATAAGTGCCGTTCTCTTGTAGGATTTTTTTCCCTTTTTGTTTCCCCTCAGAGATTTACAATTCCAACTTCTTCATCAGTTTCCTGGCTATTTTTTTCCTTCTTATTTAAGCAACTGGAAGTACAGTCAACAAGAATATAAGATTGTGTTTGTATGTCGGACTTGGCAGTTATCAAATGAAAATGAGTATGAAATAAATATGTTTTTGTACTTTTTCTTAATCCAACTGTAGATACAGAAGCTGTTCTAGCACTTAGTAAATTAGTTACGGAGTAAATTAGCAGTACGGAGGTGACTGAAAGGATGACTCATCTCTTTCAACACAGGCCAGCCACAGAAGTCATAAGTGTTGCATGTTTGTGAACAGGTTGTGTCATTTAAAGTTAGTACCTGGCACCAGGGACTATATTTGATGCATTTGCATGCAGTATCTATGTTACTGTCCTTCACGTAGCTGAAACTAGCTTTGTTCTGCCTATCACTTTAAAATGTGCATTCATATTTTCTGTTCAAGCTGGCTTCCAGAGCAAGACTTTACTGCCTCTGTTGTCTTTGTGATCAGAAATGTTTCAAAGCTTATCCAAAGTATTGTCTGCCTCTTATTTTTAAAGTAATAGCCATATGTCATGCTTACTATGGGCAGCTACATGACTGAAGTATATATTTTGTCATCCATGTGGTGATGCAGATGGAGTGGAGAGGTGTTCATGCAGTTTAACAACAGCATTTCACTTTTAACTTTAATTATACTTGTATTGCCAGTGGTCATACTGTAGGAACAACACCAGTATGTGTCTTTGCCAGTGGCCATACTGTAGGAACAACACCAGTATGTGTCTTCCATTACCATGGGGCAGTGCACTCAAGTCGCTTACACACACTAAAGTTAATTTGCAAGGTGTCAGAAATATGTCAGAAGAAAACAGCTGTGTTATGGAGGTAACAAGCAGTTTATTCAACATGAACATAGACATGCCTTCGTATTTTGGCATGAGGGTGTGTTGCCTTTTTATAAGTCAAAAAATTCTGAAAAGCACAAAAATTCCACACCATTTGAGCTGGAAAATTGCACATTCATTTATGCAAGTATCAGTTGCTTAACTACCTGAAATGGTTGCATTTATTGCAGGGTATGTCCGTGTCCGCAAGTTTCGAATAGCATTTTTGCACTGCATTTACTTTATCCTTTAATGAACAGGTTAGCCCCATTACGCTACTAGCCTCGTTTCTGGGGAGACCTGAGGTGTTGTTCATAGTAATGCTGCTCTTCAGCCTCCTTATCTTTTCTTTAAACTAATTCTGTGGAAACAGTTGGGGTTTAGTGGGTCCTCCTTGCATATTATTGTCAGTGAAGTTTTTTTGTCCTATTTTTCCATTATTTGACCTACACTCCTGTCAGTTATAGACCTGGTAGGGAAAGAGAAATGTCAGTGGCCGTCTTTAAGTATTAAGCACCAGTGTGTTAGTAAATGCCTTTCAGATGAATGGGTGCCTCAGAAACCTTTGCCACATTACTGTTAAGATGACATTTGGACTTTTGACTTTGGGTTTTCAGAGACCACATGGTGAGCATCTGTGGTATAGATTTAGTGTGGAGACAGATTTTCATTTTAACCAATGCTGCCCCCGTCTTTCACCATTTCTTACTTATTCCTGTTATAAGAACGTGCTCCTTTGCCACTGGCTTACTTGCTTAAAATTGACACTGGGCAACTGGACATATGTATGTATGTATGTATTTATTTATTTTTAGAACATTGTTTGGAGGTAGTGGTGTCCTTGCTTTCTTGTCTGCATAGAGAGTCTGACTTTGGAGGTATTGCTAACTTAGAAGTACTGGAGATTCTTTTTAAAATTTGTGGCTTAAATTTGCCAGGTGTCATGGTTAAATTTCAAGCCGTGCCTTAAACAGATTAGACTCAGCTTGCCAGTTTGTTATAGGGTTTCACCATTTCCCTGATAACATGCACAATTTTATTCCTGCACTGACAACGGGAAGGAAAGAGCCTGTAATTTTCACATGTTAGCTAAGGTTTGTGGTGCAATTGACAATGAGATCAGTGTTTCCTAGCCCTGTGTCTTGAAAAAGTTGTGGCTTCAGGATAAGGGCAGCTTAAAATAAGTTGGAACTATTTGAAGTAAACACGTTTTGTGACATTTCCCAAGAATCCTTAGCACACACACAGCTCATTCTGTGGCTGATATTTCAGAAATGATGTAAAATGTAGTGGGCAGCACAGTGGTGCAGTGGTTGGAATTAATACTTCATAGCAAGTGATTCTTCAATTTTGTTCTCAGCTTGGGTGCCTTCTCTGTGGAGTGTGGATATCTTCCCTGTCTGTTGCCGAGTTTTCAGTGGGTGCTCTGGTTTCCTGTACATCCAGTGATGCAGGTGAATTGGTGGTCTTTCATATTCATTTAGGTATGCATGCTGTACATGCGTGCATATGCGGATATGCACTTGTGCTCGTGATGCGCCAGCACTGATTTCTGTACCTTGCACCCAGTTGCTGACAGTGGACTGGTTCACGTCAGTAAATATCAAATGAGGAACTATCAATTGTGCCCAAAAGAAAGAGCATGCAGAAGATTTTCCTAAAGAGGCTGCACAGAAAAATGTTGCTGAAGTGGTCAAGATTGAAGGAAAGGAGAACTGAACACAGGAAGGAGGTACGTTTTAGGTTTGTCAAATTGGGAGATAGAATCTGGTTTAAACTTTCAGAATAAGTTGGCAAAGCCACTAGAGATGGTTGTTGCAGATGTACATGCAGTTGTATATCTTAAGAACGAGGAATTTTGTGATGTAAAACTTGAGAGGTTCTGGGTTTACTGAGTTAGAATAGAAACAATTACAATAAACATGTGATAGGACTTTATTGCATTTAATATATGATTAAAAGGACATCATATAAAGTTAAACAAGAGCTGCTGTTGCATTATGAAAAAGTAATTGGATTACAGTGGCAGCATATGAAAAGGAATTTGGACTGTTGGACTGGTGCTTGGACTGCTTAGAAATTTATTTTAGAGGTCAGACAAATTGTGTGTGTGTGTGTGTGTGTGTGTGTGTGTGTGTGTGTGTGTGTGTGTGTGTGTGTGTGTGTGTGTGCGCACTTGCTTGGTATTTCATGACATTTCATGTTACAAAAATCAGTGTGATGTATATGGTGAAAAGGGGAATATTAAAGCAGTTATTTTATATAGAAAATATGTGAAATGTGGATATTTAGATTATTGTTGGTGACATTGTGAACAGAAGATTGAGGAGGAGGGATGTGTAGATAGGGTCTATATTAGAACATCGAAGTTTCAAAACTTCGAATGTTCTAATATCGACCCCTATTCAGCGAAAGCTGAAAATATCGAAGCAACAGAAAACCAAATTTTTTCTTGGGGAAAGAATTTGGTTGTCTGTTTCTGTTGCTTCGGTATTTTCAGCACTGTGGTGGAAAGTTACGGGTCGGGTTCAGGTAAGTGTGCAATTGAGTGCGGGTTGGGTTAGTTAGGGTTAGGTATGTGTGCGATTGTGTGGACGTGAGGGTTAGGGCGGGTTAGGTATGTGTGCGATTGTGTGGACGTGAGGGTTAGGGCGGGTTAGGTGAGTTAGGGTTAGGGCGCGGGTCAGGTAAGAGTGCGATTGTGTGGACGTGAGGGTTAGGGCAGGGTAGGTGAGTTAGGGTTAAGGCGCAGGAGAGGTGAGTTTGCGATAGTGACGGACCTTAGGGTTAGGGTCTGGATTAAGGTAAGTGGATAGTTAGTGGTGTGTGTATAGTTTAGTGTAGGGTTAGGTGTAAGATTTTAGGTGTATGTGTGTGGATTGCTGTTTGTTTGGTGTGCTTGTGTTGTGTGTATGTGTTTTGGAACCGCAAATTTTTTCCCTAGGAAACAATTTGCTGATTTCTTCGTGTTTCACTGTTGCAGTCATTACATTTGAGTAATCCTGCTGGCAGGTTGCCCTCAGTCAGCCTGAATTCCAAAGTCCTGGGTCCTGCGTCGGCTGCTGTCGCCCCTTGCCTGACGTCAGGTCGTCAAGGGTATAAAAGAAGCAGCCAACGCCATTTTCTTTAGTCTTTCTTGCCACGTGGTGCCCGAAGCAGAAGCAGTTCGCAAGTGCCGGTCGGCCGATTCCTGAGATTTTCGTGTTTGAGTTTCAGATCCGAAGTCTTCAATAAAGCTAAGTACCCCATTGGGGTAACTTTTTTCTTGCACCAGACCAATGTCAGAAAAAGTGAATAATTGTATTTCTTGTGGAAAGCAAATACCTCATAAGGACTTTCATTCTTACTGTATTCCTTGCCTAGGCCCTGATCACAATGATGTTCATCGTGTTACCCTGCTGCAGTCATCACACTTGAGTTATCCTGCCGTCAGGCGGTCCCGCAGTCGACCAGAATTCCAAAGTCCTGGTCCGGCGTCGGTTGCTGTCGCTTCTTCCCTGATGTCAGAGCGTCAGGGGTATATCAGAGGCATCCAATGCCATTTTCTTCAGTCTTTCTTGCCGTGCGGTGCCCGAAGCAGAAGCAGTTTGCAAGTGCCGGTCGGCCAACACCTGAGATTTTCGAATCGAGTTTCAGTCCGAAGTCTTCAAAGCTAAGTACCCTGTTGGGGAACCTTTTCTTGCCTCAGTCCGATGTCAGAAAAAGTTAACAGTTGCATTTCTTGTGGGAAGCAAATACCTCATAAGGATTTTCATTCTTTTTGTATACCTTGCCTAGGCCCAGACCATGACGTCACTGGTTGTCAGTTTTGTGCTAGGTTCAATAAGCGAACTATAAAGCGTCACTTTGATTTCGCACGACACTACTTCGGCAAAAAATTTAATTACACTATGCCGTCGGAGCAACCGACTACTGGCGTGCGTAAAAAACGCAAGGATAGGGACAGGCAGCCTAGATCCAAGCCAGACTCCGAGGCCTCGGCTGGCCCGGTCACCGGTTCTCCGGTTTTCAGTGAGGCGCCTACGCAGCCCCTGGCTACCACTGAATTGGATCCCCAGGCCACATCGGATCCCCCAGCAGAGATTTCTAGGCTGACGCAGCCTTTTTCCTTAGGCCCAACCGACGACATCGCAGTAGGGGAAGCCGGTGCTGCAGAAATACCTTCGGTTTCTGAAGGTGTCTTCAGACCGACTACCCTCACCATAAAATCTTATGCTAAGCTTAAGACTCCTCTAAAACCAAAAAAGCCTACACTTCAGTCTCCAGGTCAAGGCCCTATGCCTAAGAAACAGATGCTTAAAATGGCTGAAGATTTGATTTCTTTGATCAGGGGTTCCCAATCCCCTCCCCCCCGACAAAAGGCCTAGACAAGAGGAGGATTATGCCTCCTCTGATCAGGTGTCTGTTTCCTCGGGCTCCTCTGAGGAACAGGATTACTGCTTTCCCCTTTATGAAGATTCTGATGCTGAAGACTCAATTCCCTCAGCTTCTCCCCCTGAAGACTACTCCTTTGGGGAAACCTTACACACCATGAGGGAACATTTCCACTGGGAGGGTCAGGACTACTTTGACTCAAAGAAAAGGCTCCGGGAGTTTCTTTTACTTCCCCAGCACAGACCTCTTGCTATCCCCCTGTTTTGGACATAGTAGATGATGTTTTCTTAGAATCTAGTTTAAATCCAGATTCTCTGCCTCCTGCTCCAGCCAAACCAGATAGATACTATAGAGTGCCTGACTCTCACAATTTCCTTTACAAAAGCCCTGCTGCTGATCCAGAGACAATCTCCCAGGGTCCCAAAGGGGCTAAGGCTTCTATGGCTAAAAATCCTGTACCTTCGGAAAGGGACTCCAGAGCACTAGACAGGTGGGGGAAGAAGGTTTACACCTCTACTACTCTAGCTATGAGAGCACAAAATTGTCAATTTTGCATGCTTAAATACCAGCAATTCCTTATGTCTCAAATAAAACAAAAGATGGGCACGCTCCCTCAACAGTCTGAACTCAAGGAAATGCAAGATCTGTTGCATGCAGCTGAACAAGTGGGCAAACATACTTTACAATGTGGTTTTGATGCCTTGTAAGCTTCCTCCAGAGCAGCTGTTACTGGATCTGTTATACGTAGGCATGCTTGGTTAAAGGAACAATTTCTGCCTGATCATGTTAAAGCAAATTTACTGGATGCGCCCTTACAGCAGGATGTTTTATTTGAGGTTAAAGCAGAGGAGGTTTTAAAGAAAATGGAGGATAAGGCAAAATCTATGCAGATGGTCAAAGATTTCTTACAGGTACAGCCCCCATGCTTCAGCAGAAATTGGCCAACAAAAAATTGGTCCGTTCCAGCTTCTGACAGGCCACAGAGGGGTAAATACATGCGGCCAAGGGGCAGAGGACAAGCACAAATCCCTTACAAACCTCGCCAATGGGGCACTACAACACAGAAAGGAGGAGAAGACAGGTCCCAAACTACTAGAAGGCAAACACAATGACTTAAACATCAAACTGCCAAGCAAAACCCTCTTGGCAGCTCCCTTGGGAGGAAAATTAACACTTTTTGCATACAACTGGTGCATCGTCACAAAGGACACATGGGTCCTAGACATTATCTCACACGGATACAGATTCCATTTCCACACCTTGCCACGGATAAAAGGAATGCCAAACCTGCCACAAAATCAATGGGCAGAGGCACAAAAACAAATTACAGCTCTCATGGACATGAAAGCCATCCAGCTGGTACCTACAGAGGAGCAAGGCCAAGGATTTTACTCAAGGCTCTTCCTAGTCCCCAGAAAGGACAATGCTTGGAGACCCATTCTGGACTTTTCAACTTTAAACACTTACTTGCAAGTACCCAAATTCAAGATGCTAACACTACAGCAGCTTCTTCCCATGTTGGGCAAGAAAGCTTGGCCAGTAACGTTGGACCTCAAGGAGGCATACCTACATGTCCCTATCAGACAAAATTGCAGAAGATACCTCTGTTTCATTGCAGGTTCAACCCATTACCAATTCTCTGCACTGCCCTTTGGCTTATCTACTGCGCCCAGGGTCTTCACAAAATGCTTGGCACCAGTAATTCCATACTGCAGACGGAGGGGAATTCAAATATACCCATACCTGGACGACTGTCTCATACAAGCAGAAAGCAAGGACATTCTCTTACAACACCTGGCTTTTGTAAGACATCTTCTAAGTTGCCTAGGGTACACAGTAAACGAACAGAAGTCAAAACTAGTGCCCTCACAAACTATGACATTCCTGGGTGCTAGCTTGAATACAATGGCCCAGATGGCTTATCTGACGCCAGACAAACAACTACAATTAACTCAGTACTTCAGAACAATGGCAACAAAGACCCAACTCCCTGCAAGAAAAATTCTGCAGGCCTTGGGCTTCATGGCATCTTGCATACTACTAATACCATTTCCAAAACTGTGTATGAGGAAATTACAATGGTACCTAAAAAGCGTATGGACTCAACACAGTCACAGCTTGGAAGCTATGATAACTCTCATTCCCTGCCTTCAATAGGAGTTTCTATGGTGGTCACAGGCTTGTCACCTCAACAAGGGTCAGCCTTTCACCCTACCCCCAGCCAGGCAAACTATGACAACAGATGCATCGGATTATGCATGGGGGACACACATGGCAGGACAGTGCGTTCAAGGCTTATGGACAGCAGATCAAAGGAATCTGCACATCAATCAAAAATAAATTCTAGCTGTACAAAATGCTCTGACAGCCTTCAAGGACCTCTTGCATCCAGGACAGCTTATCATAAGGACAGACAACACCACAGTAATGTGATACATAAACAAACAAGGGGGCACACACTCCTACCCTGTATGCAGGCAAGCAATGACCTTGTGGAACACAGCACTGGCTTACCAAGTTCAATTACAAGCTCAATTCCTGCCAGGAAAAAAAGAACATATTGGCAGATGACCTAAGCAGAAACATCATGGATCCCCATGAATGGAAACTGGATCCACAAGTATTCGCAATGATAACTCAAACGTGGGGGCTCCCAGACATAGACCTGTTTGCCAGCCCTCAAAACTGTCAGCTAACAAAGTTTTGCACAAGGACTTTTCACCAACAAGCTTGGAAAGTGGACGCACTCTCATTCAGTTGGAAAATGCTAACAGTATATGCATTTCCTCCACTACCACTTCTCACAAAGGTGCTACTGAAAGTCAGGATGGAGAGACCCCGAATGATACTCATTGCTCCAGACTGGCCACGCCAGCACTGGTACCCACTATTAAGGAATATGGCCCATGGCCCACCATGGATTCTACCACGAATTACCCACCTGCTCACACAGCAAGACAATCAGATTCTACACAGCCAGCTCAAAACCTTAAACTTGGCTGCATGGCAAATCACCTAGGCAGCCAGCCAGCTCCTCTCTCACAAGCTTTTATGGAAGTTATTCTAGAGGCCAGGAGGCCCAGCACCAGGAAAGCCTACTCAGACAAATGGAAAAGGTTTTGCGCCTGGAACCAAGCTAAAGGCCAAAATACCCTTCAGCCTGACATACCTCAGATTCTGCAATATCTAAGTGAGATGTTACACAAAGGGCTTTCTTTTTCATCTATTAAAATCCACGCCTCCGCTATTTCTGTTCACTACAACATGGATCCTCCCTTATTTTCACATCCACTCTTAAGGCAGTTTCTCAGAGGGGCCAAGAACATTAGGCCTCCCAGGAGAGCAGCAACACCTACTTGGGACCTCAATTTTGTTCTGGAAAAAACTCACGCTACCTCCTTTTGAACCAGCTTTCTCAGCTGACCTAAAGTTTATATCATGGAAGACTGCCCTGCTGCTAGCAATCACTTCAGCTAGAAGAGTTTCAGAGCTTCAGGCACTAATGGCAGTAGAGCCTTCCTCATTTTTCATCAAGACAGGGTTTTCTCTACAAACTAACCCCTCCTTTATGCCTAAGGTGGTATCCAGTATGGCCCTAAATCAAACCATCCATTTACCCACCTATTTCCAAATCCACAGAACAAAGGAGAAAGACTCCTGCATTCCTTGGACATTCACAGGCAGCTATGTTACTACTTGGATAAAACTAAGGTTTTCAGAAAATGTGACCAGCTTCTTGTATCCTATGCTACAGCATCACAAGGAAAGGCTATCTCAAAACAAACCATTTCCAAATGGATAGGACATTGCATACATTTTTGCTACACCGACCATGGAAAACCAGTTCCTGCTACCATAAGGCCCCACTCTACCAGGGGAGCAGCTACATCTACAGCCTTCCTCAGGGGGGTACCAACCAAAGATATTCTGGAAGCTGCAACTTGGAGTTCAGTACACACCTTCACCAAACATTATCACTTACCACTTTACTCTAAGACCAGGGCGGGCTTCGCCACTGCAGTTTTGCAGGGCCTTCTATCCCCCTCTAACCCTGTTTGACTCCTCCGCCCATCCTTAGCTTTGGGATTCTACCAAAGTGTGATGACTGCAGCAGGGTAACACGATGAACATACTACAGTTTTGTACCTACGATAAATGTAGATGTTCGAGTGTATACCTTGCTGCAGTCCAGGTTGCCCTCCCTCCATCCCCTCTAAAACCAGCTGAACTTATCTCTATTCTATACAACCTCTGTGGTGTATTTGCTTGTGCCTAAGGGTTTTGCTTTACTTTTTTCAAGATAGCTATATATATATATATATATATATATATATATATATATACATATATTTTTGCCTACCTATTAGGGGCGCCTGACATCTGGGGCAAGAAAAACTGAAGAAAATAGCGCCGGATGCCTCTGATATACCCCTGGTGCTCTGACGTCAGGGAAGAAGCGACAGCAACTGATGCCGGACCAAGACTTTGGAGTTCTGGCCGACTGCAGGGACCGCCTGATGGCAGGATAACCCAAGTGTGATGACTGCAGCAGGGTATACACTCGAACATCTACATTTATGGTAGGTACAAAACTGTACTTTTCTGGTTGTTGGTTTTGCGCTAGATTTAACCAACGCACAATTAAGCATCGGTATGGTTTTGCTTTAAACTATTTTTGGACGCCGGTTTAATTATCCAGAAATGTCGTTGGGTAGCCATCCGGCTACCGGAGTTCACAAAAAATGCAAAGAAAAGGAGAGAGATAGACAACCAAGGCCCAAAACCGACGACGAAGCTTCTCCTAAGCCAGTCGCCAGTTCGCCGGTTCTCAGTGAGGCGCTTTCGCAGCCCCTGACGCCCGCTACTTTAGAGTCGCAGGCTTCTACCGACTCCCACGTGGAGTCGGCCATGCCGCTGGAAACTCAAGGTATTGGAGCCTCGGATACTATTCCTTCAGATGGGTCTGGAGCCACTGAGCAGGCACTGGCTTCTGAGGGTGTATTCAGACCTAAGCATCTTTACATCAAACCGACTACAGGTTCAAAGGCAAAGACTAAAGCACCTTCTAAAGCAAAGAAACAAACTCAAGAGCCACGTGGACAGGCCTCTATGCCCAAAAAACAGATGCTCAAAATGGCCAAAGACTTGATTACCTTGATCAGGGGTTCCTATCCCCCTCCTGATAAGAGGCCTAGGCAAGAGACAGGCTATGAATCTTCAGTTCAGGTTTCTATTTCTTCTGATTCCTCTTCTGATCAGGAATATTCTTTTCTCCCCTATGAGAATTCTGATGCTGAAGATTCTATACCTTCAGCTTCTCCTCCAGAGGACTATTCTTTTGGGGAAACCTTGCATACCATGAGGGAGCATTTCCACTGGGAGAGCCAAGATTTTTCAGAATCTAAAAAGAGGCTCAGGGATTTCCTTTTACTACCTCAACACAGGCCACTAGCCATTCCACCTGTGTTAGACATTGTAGATGATGTGTTTTCGGAGTCTAGTCTTACCCCTGACTCCTTACCTCCAGCTCCTGTTAAGCCTGACAGATATTACAGGGTTCCTGACTCTCATAAATTCCTTTTTAAAAACCCTGCTGCAGACCCAGAAACTATTTCACAGGGTCCCAAAGGAGTTAAGGCTTCCACTGCAAAAAACCCTACCCCCTCTGACAGAGATTCTAGGGCACTGGATAGATGGGGAAAAAGGTTTACACATCTGCTACCTTGGCTATAAGGGCCTTAAACTGTCAGTTTCATATGCTCAAATATCAGCAACATGTCATGGCATTGCTTAAACAGAAAATGTTGTTAAACTCTGAATGTGCAGAAAACAAGGAAATGCAGGATTTATTGCATGCAGCTGAACAAGTTGGAAAGCATACTTTGCAATGTGGTTTTGATTCTTTGGAGGTCTCCTGCAGGGCTGCAGTTACGGGTTCTGTAATTAGGAGGCATGCTTGGTTAAAGGAACAAAATCTGCTTGATCATGTTAAAGTTAAATTATTAGATGCACCTTTACAGCATGATACTTTGTTTGGTGTTAAGGCAGAAGAGGTGTTAAAGAAAATGGAGGACAAAGCTAAATCTATGCAAACTATCAAAGATTTCTTACAAGTACAGCCACCTAGGTTTAGTAGACACTGGCCAACAAAGAACTGGTCCTTTCCTTTGTCAGACAGACCTCAAATGGGGCAGATCCAGACGCCCTAGAGGCAGATCCCAGGCGCAAGGTTCATACAGGTCAAAGCAATGGGGTGCTTCTACCTCCAAAGTTGGAGAAGACAAATCACAACCATACAGGAAGCGGTCCCAATGACTTCCCCCTGCCTGCACCAAGTACTTATCTCCTGACAGCACCCTTAGGGGGAAAACTAGCACTTTTTTCTCAAAATTGGCACATTATAACCCAGGACAAGTGGGTTCTAAATATTGTGTCACAAGGCTACAAGTTCCATTTTCATACCCTGCCATAGGCAAATGGCTGGCCAGATCTGCCAAAAAACCAATGGGCAGAGGCACAAAAACAAGTCTCATCCCTCATGGACATGGGGGCAATTCATCAAGTACCAGAGCAAGAGCAGGGACAAGGATTCTACTCAAGACTGTTCTTGGTACCCAGAAAGGACAATGCCTGGAAGCCAATACTGGACCTGTCTATTCTGAACACATTCCTGGATATACCAAAATTCAAGATGTTGACTTTGCAGCAGCTTCTGCCCATGCTGGGCAAGAACGTTTGACTTGTGACTTTAGACCTAAAAGAGGCATACCTGCATGTCCCAGTCAGACAATTATGCAGAAGATACCTCAGATTCAAGGCTGGCTCAATGCATTACCAATTCTCTGCACTGCCCTTTGGCTTATCTACTGTGCCCAGGGTCTTTACAAGGTGCCTGGCACCACTAATTGCATTCTGCAGACAAAGAGGAATACAAATATATCCTTACTTGGACGACTGTCTAATTCAAGCAGAGAACAAGGACATTCTTCTACAACATCTGGCATTTGTGAAAAGACTTCTAACATGCCTAGGGTACACAGTCAACGAAAATAAGTCAAAACTAGTACCCTCTCAAGAGATAATATTCCTGGGTGCAAGCTTAAATACAACTGCCCAGATGCCTTTGTTTGTCTGGCGTGAGATAAGCCAACTGACTACCTATTTCGAAATGTTGGCAACAAAGGCCCAGTTATTTGCAAGAAAAATTCTGCAGGCTTCGGGCTTCATGGCATCCTGCATCCTACTAATTCCATATGCAAGACTGCATATGAGGAAACTTCAATGGTACCTAAAAAGTGTTTGGACTCAACATTGCCACAGCCTGGAAACTTTGATTACTCTCATTCCCTGCCTGCAACAGCAGTTTTGATGGTGGGCAAAGGCTTGTCACCAAAACAAGGGACAGCCATTCACATTACCCCAGCCAGGCAGACACTAAAAACGGATGCATCAGATTATGCCTGGGGGGGGGGGCCACATGGCAGGACGATGCATTCAGGGCACATGGTCCTCAAACCAAATGCATCTACATATCATTCAAAAAGAGATGCTAGCTGTTCAGAATGCCCTGACAGCCTTCAAGGACCTTCTTCATCCGGGACAACTACTGATAAAGACAGACAACACCACGGTCATGTGGTATATAAACAAGCAGGGGGGCACACATTCTTACCCCCTTTGCAGACTAGCCATGACTTTGTGGGACACAGCATTGACTTACCAAGTACATCTGCAGGCACAATTCCTGCCAGGAAGGAAAAATACTATGGCAGACGAACTAAGCTGAAACCTCATGGATCCCCACGAGTAGCAGCTGGATCCACAAGTCTTCAGCATGATAATAAGGAAATGGGGATGCCCGGATATAGATCTATTTGCCTCCCCTCACAACTACCAACTAAAAAGATTCTGCACAAGGACTTATCACAGACGAGCATGGAAAGTGGATGCCCTATCAGTATATGCCTTTCCCCCATTGCCTCTCCTCCCCAAGGTACTCCTAAAGGTCAGACAGGAGAAGCCAAAGATGATACTGATTGCCCCAGACTGGCCTTGCCAGTACTGGTATCCAATACTAAGGAACTTGCCTCAATGCACAGCTTGGACCTTACCTCAAATACCTCATCTACTGTCCCAGCAAAACAATCGGATCCTACACAGCCAGCTCAGGACTTTAAACCTGGCAGCATGGCGGATAATGTAGTCATACAAAACACACCTCTCAGTAAAGCTGTGATGGATGTCATTTTGGAAGCCAGAAGGCCTAGTACTAGAAAATCTTATGCTGGGAAATGAAAGAGATTCTGTGCTTGGAACCAGGCACAAGGAACTGATATAGCTGTGCCAAATATTCCTCAGATTTTGCAATACTTAACTGAGCTGCTGGACAAAGGCCTATCCTACTCATCTATTAAAATTCACGCCTCTGCCATTTCAGCTCATTACAATACAGAGCCACCAGTCCTTTCTCATCCCTTATTAAAGCATACCTCGGAGGAGCCAAAAATGTAAGGCCTCCAAGGAGGTCACTAATGCCTGCATGGGACCTCAACTATGTCTTGGAAAAACTCACCCTGCCTCCTTTTGAGCCAGCTGCTACTGCTGATATAAAGTTTTTATCTGGGAAAACAGCTCTGCTCCTAGCAATAACTTCTGCAAGACGAGTTTCAGAGCTACAGGCACTTGTGGCTGTGGAACCTTTTATAATTTTTTATCCAGACAGGGTCTGTCTGAGGACAAACCCAACATTTATGCCTAAGGTGGTGTCCAGTGTGGCTCCCAAACTATTCATCTGCCAACTTTTTATCCAAATCCACAGAACAAGGGGGAGAGAATTTTGCATTCATTGGACGTACACAGATAGCTTAGATTCTACTTGGACAGAACCAAAGTTTTCAGAAAGACCGAGCAATTGCTAGTGACATATGCTGCAGGATCACAAGGAAAGGCTTATCTCAAAGCAGACTTATTTCAAAGTGGATAGGCCACTCATTAGTTTCTGCTATTTACACCATGGCAAGCCAGTGCCTAGGAGCATTAGGCCACATTTAACCAGAGCTGCAGCCACTTCAGCAGCCTTTCTCAGGGGAGTACCAACCAAGGACATTTTTAGAGGCTGCTACTCGGAGTTCAGTGCACACCTTTACAAAGCACTGTCATCTGCCACTCTGCTCTAAATCCAGGGCAGACTTTGCCACTGCAGTTCTGCAGGACCTCATAGCCTCTCCTAATGCTGTTTAGCTCCAGCCTCCCAACCATAGCTTTGGGACTCTACCCAAATGTAATGACTGCAACAGTGAAACACGAAGAACATAGTACAGTTGTGTACACTTACCGTAAATGTAGTTGTTCTCTTTGTTGGATGAAATATTTCTAATTGCAGATGAGGGAACTTTTAAAAAGTTAATGAACAGCTAGAGGTGGGTGTTGTCACCCTAATTTAGTAGCTGTGCTGATTGATTTATTAAGTATACCATTTATGTCACTGATGTAGTTAAAATCAAATTGAGTTTAATAGATTTAAAACGCTTTGTGTGTAAAACGAAAGGATTAGATGAGAAAGTGAGAGCAGTCTTCAGTAATGAGGAATGCATCAAGACTCGGGGGGGGGGGTCTCTTCTTATGGTTCTGAGACTAAGGAGAAGGAGTCGGGGAAGAATAGGGAAGGTAAATCCTACTGTAGAAGGCATTGCTGGTGAAATTTAAGAAGGTTTATTAAAAATAGACTGTTTTATTGGGTATTGAAAGCTGTTGGGGTTTAAAGCACTGTGCAGATTTTCTGTATTGTGGGGACTAGTTTGAATACCATCAAGATCTATATAAAAGGAAGGTATGGGGTGCTAGATATGGTGAATCCAGTAATATTTTGTGCTAATTTAAATTTTCATTATAGTTTAGTTAAAGTTTGAAATGGTGAAAAAGCACACATACTGATGATAACAAGAAGCAAGTTTAATCCACAAACTAAGCCAAAAAAAAAAACCACACACAACCAGCATATTAAACATCACAGTCTTAATTCATTATTATCACCCCCTTCCCTTACATCTGCTTTAGGCTACTCAGTTTCAGGCCAGGAGCGTGGCATATGCAGCTTGGATGCACAAGCTGAGATGCCTTTTATGTGGACATACTTCTGAGCTTAATCACGTGATTTCAAAGAAGAATAAAACATATATTTTTTGTAAACATTTTAAGGCGTACAAATTTTAAAAGGTTTCTGTTTTACTTTGTAGATAAGTGGACATAGACTTGAGGGATGGGGATATCAGTGATGAAATAGTTTTGCGCATTGCTGTAATCTTTACAGGTTTAAGTGAACTTATTCATGTTAAGGCAGTTTTTAAGATCTTTAAAACTTTAGATGTTCTTCATCTCACATTGCTGCAGTCATAACCTGTGGGTAGTCCGCTGTCCTCGGTCGGCCCGAATACCAAAGTGTTAGGCTGGCGTCGGTCATGGTCGCTCACATCTGACGTCAGTACGCCGTGGTACTAAAGCGCATGACCAACGCCATATCCTCAGTCTTTCTTGCCGCATGGTCCGAAGCAGAAGCAGCGTTTGCAAGTGCCGTTCGGCGTCCTGAAATTTTCGTATTCTGAGTTTCAGACCGAAGACCAAGTTGGGCTAAGTACCCGTTGGGAATATTTTGCCTTTTCTTGCCTCAGTTAAATCCGGATGTCAGAAAAAGTGAATAATTGTATTTCTTGTGGGAAACAGATACCTCATAGGGATTACCACTCTCTTTGTATTCCTTGCTTGGGGCCTGAGCGCGGCGTAGTCGGGTGTCGCTTTGTGCTAGATTTAATAAGCGCACCATTAAACGCAGGTTAGATTGTGCTAGGCTTGTCTTCGAAGCGGTGTAATTACAATATGCCGTCGGATCCTCCGGCGCCGCTACCGCTAAGCGTAAGGAAAAATCGTTAAAGTCCAAGCAGGATGAGTCGTCCGTTACGGACGCCGGTTCTTTAGAAACTACGGTGGAATCTGTGGATCCAGCCGAGGTTTCAGCTGAGTCTCAGGGGGGAGCCTTTAGTTTTGCAGGATGTGGCCTCTCAGGAGTCGGGTCAGGCTGAGGGGGACTCTCAGGTCTCTGTAGTCCCTTCTTTGCATAAGGTGGTTAGGCCTTCTACTTCTGTCTCTAAGGTACCTTCCAAGGTCAGGCCTGGTTTGTCTTCCTCTGGCGTCAGCCCTAGTTCTGCAGGTTCTGTACCTAAAAAGCATATGCTGAAAATGGCAGAAGATTTGATTACCTTAATCAGGGGTTCTTTGCCCCCTCCAGATAAGAGGCCTAGGGTGGAGCCAGAGGTGAAAGGATTGGAGCATTCCTCAGATTACTCGGAGTCTTCGGCTGAAGACATTCAGGATTTTCCTCCTTATTCTGATTCAGATGCAGAGGATTCTAGTCCTTCTGCTCCCCCCCCCCCCAGAGGATTTTTCTTTTTCTGAAACCCTGCATTCCATGAGGGAGCATTTTAAGTGGGAAGGTCAGGATTTCTCAGATTCTAGAAAGAGACTTAGGGAATTTTTGTTTTTACCACAGCATAGGCCCTTGGCTATACCCCCTGTTTTGGATGTTGTTCAGGATGTTTTCTCTGAAGCTTCCCTTAATCCTGATTCTTTGCCTCCTGCCCCGGTCAAGCCAGACAGGTATTACAGAGTGCCTGAGGCTCATAAATATTTGTATAAGAGCCGAGAGCTGACCCGGAAACTATTAGCCAGGGACCTAAGGGTGTCAGGGCTTCTGTTGTAAAGAATCCAGTTCCTATGGATAAAGATTCTAGAGCTTTGGATAGGTGGGGAAAAAAGTGTATACCTCTTCCACTCTAGCAATGAGGGCTTTGAATTGCCAGTTTCATATGCTGAAGTACCAGAATTTTCTCCTAAGTCAGTTAAAATCTAAGGTAGATGCTTTGGCAGAGGGCATTGAGTGTAAGGAATTGCAGGATTTAGTTCATGCCTCTGATCAGGTGGGTAAGCATTCTTTGCAGTGTGGTTTTGATGCTCTTCAGGCCTCTTCCAGGGTGGCTGCCACTGGATCAGTTATTCGTAGGCACGCCTGGCTTAAGGATCAGAATTTGTCAGAGCATGTTAAAGCTCGAATTTTGGATGCTCCCCTTCAGTCTGAAGTTCTGTTTGGTTCTCCTGTGGAGTCAGTTTTGAAGAAAATGGAAGACAAAGCTAAGTATATGCAAACAGTTAAGGATTTTTTACAGGTGCAGCCCCCTAAGTTTAGCAGAAATTGGCCTACTAAGGGATGGGCTTATCCTTCTTCTGATTTACAGTCTAGGGGCAGATCTAGGCGTGGTAGGGGCAGAGCTCATGCTCAAGGTTCTTTCAGGCCCAGGACATGGAGTTCCCCTGCACAATCTTCAGGTGAGGGCAGGGGTCAGCCTTTTCGTAAACAGACCCAATGACCTGTATCTCCAGCTGCCAGATCCCTCCTGTCTGGCAGCTCCTCTGGGAGGAAAGTTGGCACTTTTCAGGCAAAATTGGCTTTTAGTCACTCAGGACAAATGGGTGTTGGACATTATAGATCGAGGCTACAAGTTTTATTTTCACACCTTGCCTCCTTTCAAAGGCATGCCAGACGTTCCTTCTCAGCAAAAGGTGGAGGCTCACAAACAGATTTTTTTACTTCTAAAAATGGGGGCTATCCAGGAGGTCCCTCCGTCAGAAGTAGGCCTAGGATTTTATTCTCGCCTGTTTCTTGTACCAAAGAAAGGAAACACTTGGAGGCCAATTCTGGATTTGTCTATTCTCAACACATACCTGGACATTCCAAAATTCAAGATGTTAACTTTGCAACAACTTCTGCCTCTATTAGGCAAAGATCACTGGATGGTATCTCTGGATCTCAAAGAGGCTTATCTTCACATTCCTATCAGGCCCAGCTGCAGGAGGTTCCTGCGTTTTCGGGCTGGGACTTTACATTATCAGTTCTCTGCATTGCCCTTTGGCTTATCTACTGCGCCCAGGGTGTTCACAAACTTCCTGGCACCGGTGATAGCCTTCTTAAGGTTAAGGGGAATACAAATTTATCCTTATTTGGACGATTGCCTGATTCTGGCTCAAGACAAAGTCAAGTTACTTCACCATCTACAGTATGTTATGGCAGTGTTAAGGTGCCTAGGGTATTCTGTGAACGAAACAAAGTCCAGTCTAGTACCCTCTCAGGACATGTGCTTTCTGGGTGTGAGACTGAATACAGCCTCTCAGATGGCATTTTTGACCCCGGACAAACAAAGAAATCTTACCCTTTACTTCCAACAATTGTCTCTACGGTCCAGGCTGACTGCAAGGACAGTCCTTCAAGCCTTGGGGTTCATGGCATCTTGTATTCTGGTGCTTCCCAATGCCAAACTGCATATGAGGAAGCTACAATGGTATCTCAAAAGCGTATGGACTCAACACTGCCACACTTTGGACACTGTCATTCAGATAATACCTTGCATCCAAAGGGAATTTTTGTGGTGGGCTCAGGAATGTCACCTAAACAAAGGGACTCTCTGTGACCCGACCAGAGGCTAGTCAGATCTTAATGACAGATGCCTCAGACATGGCTTGGGGAGCACACTTCAGTGGAAAATGGGTTCAAGACACGTGGCCTGCCAGACTACAACATTTGCATATCAACATGAAGGAGATGTTAGCAGTCCAGTTTGCATTGATGGCTTTCAAGGATCTACTTCACCCAGGACAAGTGTTGATTCAGACAGACAACACAACAGTCATGTGGTACATCAACAAGCAGGGGGGAACCCATTCGTACCCTCTTTGCAGACAAGCTATGATTTTGTGGGAGACTGCTCTCAGTTTGCACCTCACTCTTCAGGCAAGGTTTCTGCCAGGAGCACAGAACTCCTTAGCAGATGTTTTGAGCAGACAGATGGTGGATCCCCACGAGTGGAAATTGGATCCTCATGTTTTTCAACAGTTGACGGTGGCTTGGGGGACTCCAGACATAGATCTGTTCGCTTCTCCACTGAATTACCAACTGCCAAAGTTTTGCACAAAGCTGTTTCACCCAAAAGCTTGGAAAGTAGATGCTCTATCATTCAGTTGGAACAACCTTCACGTTTATGCCTTTCCTCCTCTGCCTCTCCTTCCCAAGGTGCTCCTGAAGGTCAGGCAGGACAAGCCTTGCATGATTCTGATAGCTCCAGATTGGCCACGGCAGCACTGGTACCCTCTGCTGAGGACTTTAGTAGGAGCCTCCTTGGCCTTTGCCATTAATTCCACACCTTTTGTCCCAGGCAAGCAATCATTTCCGCAATGTCAGGATTCAGTCCCTGCATCTGACAGCCTGGCGTATTCTGTTTTAGACCCTGGGGGTCGCAGCTTCCTCAACAAGTTTTGAATGTCATTTTGGAGGCCAGGCGGCCTAGTGCAAGGAAAGTTTGTGCTGATAAGTGGAGGAGATTTTTCTTTGGAGCAAAACAAAGAGCTTTGATGTTTCAGTGCCTAATTTGAGTGTTTCACTTCAGTATCTTACAGAATTATTAGACAAGGGTTTGTCTTTCTCCTCTGTAAAAGTTCATGCTGCAGCCATTTCTGCTCACTATGACTGTGACCCACCATTATTCTCTCACCCTTTGTTCAAGCAATTTCTTAGAGGGCAAAGAACATAAGACCCCCACGTAGAGCTCCTACTCCTTCCTGGGATCTCAATTTTGTGTTGGAAAAACTCACTTTACCTCCTTTTGAACCTGCAGCTACTTCAGAGTTGAAGTTTTTGTCTTGGAAGACTGCTTTTTTGTTGGCCATTACGTCTGCTAGAAGGGTATCTGAATTACAGGCTCTAATGGCAGTTGAACCCTTCCTGATATTTCATAAGGATAGGGTCTCCCTACGTACTAATCCTACTTTTATGCCTAAAGTTGTTTCTAATGTGGCCTTAAACCAATCTATTCATTTGCCTACATTTTATGCTGATCCCCAAAATAGGGGGGAAAAAATTTTGCATTCTTTGGATATTCACAGGCAGTTACGTTATTATTTGAGCAGAACTAAAGGGTTCAGACAGTCCCAACAGTTATTCATTTCTTTTGCCTTGGGATCTCAAGGAAAACCTGTTTCAAAACAAACTATTTCTAAGTGGATTGGCCATTGTATTGCTTTTTGTTATTCTCATCATGGTAAGGAGGTTCCGGCTGGAATCAGACCTCATTCCACAAGGGCTACTGCCACTTCTACTGCTTTTTTAAGGAGAGTAGCTACTAAGGATATTTTGGAGGCAGCTACCTGGAGTTCAGTGCACACTTTTTCTAAACATTACCATCTCCCTCTTTATTCCAAATCTAGGGCTGGGTTTGCCACTGCAGTTTTACAGGGCATGTTAGCAGCTCCTAATGCTATCTGATTTTACCAACCTCCCTTTACCTTTGCTTTGGGATTCTACCCACAGGTTATGACTGCAGCAATGTGAGATGAAGAACATAGTACAGTTTTGTACCTACCATAAATGTAGATGTTGAAGATCCACATTGCTGCAGTCCAATGCCCTCCCTCCTTCCCCTCTGTAGTTTGGGGTGGCTGTGTGGTTTGTGGTGTATCTATTGTTGCTATTTTGGTGATTGGGTATTTTTCTATTTTTGGCTATGGCTTTTCTTTTTAAGGCCTTCTGACATCTGGGGCAAGAAAGACTGAGGATATGGCGTCGGTCATGCGCTTTAGTACCAAGGCGTACTGACGTCAGATCTGAGCGACCATGACCGACGCCAGCCTAACACTTTGGTATTCGGGCCGACCGAGGACAGCGGACTACCCACAGGTTATGACTGCAGCAATGTGGATCTTCGAACATCTACATTTATGGTAGGTACAAAACTGTACTTTTTGTGATTTTGCCCTTTTGTAATTCTGTCTTATTAGTCAAGTTTGTCATGTCATGTGAGTTTTTTTTCTCTTGTTTAATTGTTGATACCTTGATTGTAACCAAACTGAAGAAGTCTCTGTTTAGGGAGGTGAAAAGACTTGTACTGGTTACCGTTTTGTTTTTTATCCATTCACTGGATTGTAGATTAAACTTGCTTCTTGTTTTCATTTGTACTTTTGCTTTTCATCGTTTGTGAAGTTGCACATACCCTTTGCAATTTGTTGCAGACTTTTTATGATGGGAAACAGAAAAGCTGCTTATTGTATGTGTTTATGAATAGTAAATACAGGGAATTTGGGAAGACTTTAAGAATAACAACATGACACGTGAGATGAGATGTTTCAAATATAGATTTAAAAAAGATACAGTTGGAAGGTATGTACAAGCACTATTAAAATAAAATGTGGGAGAGGTATGATATAGTAATGAAACCATTCTCTATGGTGAATGGTTTGCAGCTGTTACTAAAGGAATTTAAAGTAAGCTGTAAAGGAAAGGACAACATTTAAGCTGGCAATAAAGTTTTGTGGCTTTATGTATGTGGCATATGTCAAATAAAACTATCATTTAAAGTTGACATGAAGGCTAGATATATAGAGATTGTTGGACACTGGAAACATGAATTGTGAAGAATTGAAATACTTTGGCAGCCTGATTTTGTGTGGCTATTATAGGAATGTAACCAAAAAAAGACGAGATGAAGATGAAATATTAATGCTGTGTTTATGGGAGGTATTGCAAGTATGACTGTCATGCTGTACAGAGCTACAGTGTAACAGAAATGTGATTTATAGCATGTCTTGGACTGACTTTATTACAGCAACTTTATTAATTCCATAACAAAAATGCAATTTTTCCCCTTACTTACCTTTAGAATAGGCATTCCCTATTCATCTCTACTTGGTACCTTGTCTTCCATTATTTGCCCTAAGGCCATATCTAAATTCCCTGCTGTTTCTCTCTCTCTCTTTTTGTCTTAAGCTTTTTTGAAAATTGTTAAAAGAATGGGAACTCTCACTGTGCTAATAGGATTGGTTTGGAAAGCATGATGGTAGTGTAGAAGATTGATCTGCCTCTTAAGGTAAGTGCCATGGATCTTTAACATCCCCAAAAGCTGTCACCAATTCATTCAGCTAGGACCTTTGTTAAAAATCTCATGTGATGGACGACATCTTGGGACTATAGCAACCTAGTGATGCACTTCAGTGTCACTTTTTGAATATAAATCTATGCTTTTGGTGAAAGAGTAGAACCAGTAGCCATCTGATCTTTCTGGCTTTAAAATCAAATGTATTACTTTCTGAGCTACTGACTGTGCAGGTTTCTGAGACTGTATTTGTGGTACATATTTATAATAGTATGTTTACACATTTAATTGTAATGGTCACATGGTTTTGATAGGCCTGGTGTTGTATATGCAGACAGTAATCTGTATTTTTAAAAGTACTGTGTAGTTTGACTGGCAGTGCATTTGCTTATGTTTAGACTGGCTGAGTCACTGAAACTTTATAAAGATTAGCAAAATTTCATCTTATTTATTTATTTTGCATTTGTTAACCGGGTTGGTCCAGCTGGGTAAGAATTTACCCTTTTTCAGTGGAGACCTGAGGAGAAAAGCCCCAAACAGACATACAAGTAGAGACAAGTTTACAATAATACAGAGCAAAACAATGTCATGAATACAATGGATAAGAAAAAAAATAATGTACTCCATGGAATTAAACATAGCTATATACAAAAATATAATAATAAGGTTGTAAACAGAAAAAACAATGATAATAAATCCAAGAGATATGCAGTAAGGGAATTAAGGTTATAGGTAGTCATTTAAAAATAATATGGTATTATTAGATTAGTAGCTAGAAGGAGAAATTGTGTATGTGCAGGGGGCCTCAGATCTGAGGATGAAACTAGTGCAGGAGTAAAGAAAAAAAAAATAGAGAAATGTGTATGTACAAGGGGCCTCAGCTACAACTGTTTGGAATACTAAGTGACAGATACAGGTATAAACCATGGATATCCATTTGTTTGCATTTGCTGTTACTCATGAAAGCAACTGCAGGACACACCTGTCATCAGTGTAGTGCTAGTGTTTTGAGTATGCAGATACAAGCACTTATTTATTTGTTGATTGGGATAGTCCGACTGGATATATGTCCATTTTCAGAATGAATGTTCATTTTCATTTATCTTAGGACAGCAAAATGTATCTCTTAATGTTCTCCTATTTGAATACATTGGAAATCTTCACCAGGTAATGTTTTTTGCCTCGTATAACTTGTTTTCAAACCAGATATTCCCCGTAATTGTTAGGTTCTACCTTTACCTTAGAACATGCTGTGAGAAAGTAACATATGCTCTAAAAAACTGACACAGAGTGCTAACACTTCTTTCTTTTCATTCAAAGAAAAAGAAAACTTCAGTGTGAATATCTCAGTTTTAACTGAGAGCTATACCACCTAGCAAAACCAAAAGTGCTTCACAACTGGAGGAAGGGAAAAGGCATGCAGCCAAATATTAGAAAGAACTACACTGAAGACAGTATAGTAGGCAGTGGATAGAAAGGACTTCACTCGGCCCCCTGCAAGCATCGCTGTAATAATTCCAGCCTTCTCTACCCTCTTCACCTCCAGCCACCATCCTTTGCCCTCAGTTCTAGGAGAGGTGATCAGCTGCTCTCTTGCCACCAGAATTCGTTAAGCATTGGTTAAGCGTAACAGCAGACCAGTGGGTATTGCAAATTGTCTCCAGGGGGAACAGACAATGATGTTCTTCATGTTTTACTGTTGCAGTCATCACTTGTGGGCTATCCCTGCTGGGCAGCCCTCGGTCGGCCTGAAAACCAGAATCAAGCTGTTCCCCTGCACCTGCTGCTGTCACCTCTGGACTGACATCAGGTCGTCAGTGGTATAAAGGAGAGCAGCCGGCACCATTACATCAGTCTTTCTTGTTGTGGAGCCAAAAGTAAAAGCAATTTGCGTGTGCCGGTCGGTTTTTGCCAGAGTGGAAGTTGAATCAGAAAACAACTAAAACTAAGTACCCCGTTGGGGATCTTTTTCTTGCAATAACCGATGTCCGAAAAAGTCAGTAATTGTCTCTGCTGTGGAAAACAAATACCACACCGATACTTCCATACCTTGTGCATTACTTGTCTAGGCCCAGACCACGACGTCCCCCATTGTCGGTTCTTTGCACTTTACAATTCAAGGACTGTTTGCCATAGAGCTGATTTTATAGCCAGACATTTCCGAAGTAGTTCCTCGCATTAAGAAATGTCATCTGTCGGTCAGCAGTCTGTGGATATTCCCAAAAAAACAAAAAGATAAAGAAAGGGACAGACCACACAAACTTAAGACTTCAGACAACCCGTCCCAGAAGCAAGTCATCAGTTTTCAGGAATTCAGTGAGGCACATTCGCAACCCCTGATGCCTGACTCGATTTTTTCCGTAGGCCTCTATCGAAACCCTTTCAGAGTTTGGTATGCCGCCGGGGAATGCTTCGTCATCCGCTCCCTTGGTTGTCTCTAGAGCCACTACGCAGGCACCGGCTTTTCAGGAGGTTCTTCGCACAACCGATTCAAGGGAAAAAACAACCTCTTCGCCTCCGACTATTGCATCCCAACGACAAATGGATTTCTCAAGGTCTAAAAGCAAGACCAGCCCAAAGAAAACAGTCTCTAGTTGCCATCTTACTCCTCCTCCACCGCCTCAGACACAGTTACTGAAAATGGCAGAGGACCTCATCACTTTCATCAGGGGTGAAAAAGGGATACTTCCCCTGAAGTTCACACAGAGCTGGATTCTGAACTTTCAGACTACCTTGATTCAGATGAGGGACAACAACCTCTCACCTCCTTTCAGAATTCTGATGCAGAGGAATCTATTCCTTCTGCCTCCCCCGAGGAGCTTTCATTTGGGGAAATCCTGCATACTTTCAGAGAGCATTTCCACTGGGAAGGCCAAGATTATCCTCAGTCTAAGAAAAGACTAAGAGAGTTTCTAGATCTTCCTCAGCAGAGACCCTTGGCCATCCCTCCTATTCTGGACATGGTGGATGATGTTTTCAGTGAATCTAGCCTCACCCCTGATGCCCTACCCCCTGCTCCTAGAAAACCTGACAGGTACTACAAGGGTGCTTGATTCACGTAAGTACTTGTTTAAAAACCCTGTAGCAGACCCAGAGGTCATCACATAGGGGCACAAAGGAGCCAAGGCTAGCTCATCTGAAAACCCAATTCCCTCTGAAAAGGACTTAAAAGCTCTGGACAGATGGGGTAAGAAAGTGTACACCTCCAAACCTTAGCTGTTGGAGCTCTTAACTGCCAGTTCCATATGCTAAAATATCAAGTAGCACACCTTGGAACTTATGAAACAAAAAATGTCATTTTTACCTGACACTAATACTTCCATAGAATTAGCAAATCTTCTGTACTCTACTTTTCAAGTAGCTAAGCACTCCCTGCACTGTGGATTTGATGCCCTAGAGGCCTCAAGTAGGGCCGCTGTGGCAGGTTTAGTCATTAGGAGGCACACATGGCTAAAAGAACAGCCACTGCCTGATTATGTAAAATCAAAACTACTTGATGCCCCCTTGGATAAAGACCACTTGTTTGGATCCAAAGCAGAGGAGGTCATCAAAAGATGGAGGATAAAGCTAAATCTATGCAAACAGTAAAGGACTTCCTCCAAGTTCAGCCTCCCAGATTCGGTAGAAACTTGCCCTCTAAACACTGGTCTTTCCCAGCCCCCCAATAGACAGGTTCAAGGGAGACCTCCCAGGGACAGACCAGTTAGACCACAAAACCAAGGCCAGTGAAGAACTAAGCAGTGGCCTTCCACCACTGTCACAGCAGGGAGTTCTAAGTCCACTCCCTACTTTTAAGAACGTGCAATGACTCCCCCTCTCCCTCCCATCAGAGGTTAAGAGGAAGCCTATCCCTTTGCAAACAAAATTGTCTGTCTGTAACAAAGGACCAATGGGTGTTAAAAATCATTTTTCAGGGTTACAAATTTACCTTCTAACATGTCCCAACTTCAACAGGTTACCAAACTCTACCTCCAGATTAGTGGGCAGAAGCATAAAAACAAGTGCACAAACTCCATGCTCAAGGGGCAGTGGAGCCTGTGCCACAGGAGCAAGCAGGAAAAGGTTTTTACTCCAGACTGTTCCTAGTGCCAAGAAAAGAAAGCACTTGGTGACCCATCCTCGACCTGTTCAATCTAAACACCTTCCTAGAGGTCCCAAAATTCAAAATGCTAACTCTTCAAAAACTTTTGAGGTCCCAAAATTCAAAATGCTAACTCTTCAAAAACTTTTACCAATGCTGGGAAAAATGCATGGCTAGCCATCCTAGACCTAAAGGATGCCTTCCTTCATATACCCATAAGGGAGTCTTGCAGAAAATACCTACGCTTCAGAGCAGGTTCACAACACTTTCAGTTCTCTGCGCTACCCTTTGGCTTATCGATGGCTCCCAGGGTCTTCACAAAATGCCTGGCCCCAGTGGTTGCCTTCTGCAGACAGCAAAACATCCAGATTTACCCTTATCTGGACGACTGCCTAATCCAGGCAGACAGCAAAGAGAAGTTGCTACAGGACCTGCTCTTTGTACAACAACCCTAAACTCTGTAGGGTTCACCATCAACAGGAAAAAATTAAACCTAACCCCCTCCAGACAGATCACCTTATTGGGTGCACTCCTGGACACAGCCTCCCAAACAGCCTTCCTCTCACCAGAAAAGCAACGCTTTCTGCCAAATTACTTCTCCCAGTTAGTTCTCAAAAGAAACCACAGCAAGGAAAATTCTGCAAGCACTGGGTTACATGTTTTCCTGTATTCTGATGATTCCCCATGGCCAGGTTGCAGATGAGGAAACTCCACTGGTACCTACAGAACTTTTGGTGCCAACACTCTCAATCTATGGAGACCACTCTCCCCCTCATTCCATGCATAAAGAACAAGTTTCTGTGGTGGACAGAGGCATGCACTCAGAACAAGGGTCTTCCTTTCACCTATCTTCCTCAAGGCCAGACGATCACCACAGACGCATCAGACCTAGCTTGGGGCACTCATTTAGACACCCAGTGCACCCAAGGCTCTTGGGACCTCAGTCACCTTCACTGGCACATCAACCTAAAGAAAATTATGGCAGTTCACAAAGCTATCACATCCTTCCAAGACCACCTAAAACCAGGAGTCCTCGTCATAAAAACAGACAATATCAAAGTTATGTGGTACATCAGCAAGCAGGGGACACACACTCCTACCCTCTCTGCCAACTAGCCATGAGCCTCTGGCAGACAGCCTCCTCCATGGGCCTACATCTGATAGCCCAGTACATCCCAGGAGTAAACAATACCCTAGCAGACCATCTAAGCAGAAACTACTTAGACCCCCATGAGTGGAAACTCCAAAAGGGGACATTCCTCCAAATCACCCAGGCCTGGGGAACACCAGAGGTGGACCTCTTCGCCTCACAACATAACATTGAACCACACAGATTCTGCACCAGGGAGTTCTACCCCCTGGCTTGGAAAATGGATGCTGTCTCATTCCAATGGACCAATCTCTTCATTTATGCGTTCCTCCCTGCCCTTACTCCCAGTGGTGCTGCTCAAAGTAAGGCAGGAAGGACCAAAAACCATCCTTATAGCACCAGATTGGCCCAGGTGACATTGGTACCCCTTGCTGCTCAGCCTGACCAACGAGCCTTACAGGCCCCTGCCTTTAACTGAAGACCTCCTGACACAAGCCAGAGGGGAGATTCTGCATCCAAACCTACACACACTCAAACTTTCTGCATGGCTTTTCCCCCAGAGACTGGGGATAACCCACAATTGAGCAAGCAGGTCCTAGACATTTTTAAGGAAGCCAGAAGGCCCAGTACCAGGAAATTTTACTCGGAGAAATGGAAAAGATTCAACTCCTGGTGCCTATCGAAAGGTCACAGCAGCTCCCAGCCGTCCCTCCCACTTATTTTGGACTACCTAGCAGAGCTACTTAACAAGGGCCTCTCCTTTTCCTCCACTAAAATCCATGCCTCAGCCATTTCAGCAAATTTTCATGCTGAACTTTCATGCTGGGTCTTCTCTCACCCTTTGATTAAGCAATTCTTCAGAGGTGTATCTAACATTAGGCTCCCTAGAAGGGCACCCACTCCAGCCTGGGACCTGAACTATGTCTTAGAAAAGCTGACTTTGCCTCCCTTCAAACCAGCTGCATCAGCAAGATGTGACCCCAAACCAGGCTATACATCTCCCCACCTTTTTTCCAAACCCTCAGAATAAAGGGGAGAGAATTATGTACACACTGGATGTGCACAGACAAAGTCCATTAGGAAGACGGATCAACTGTTGGTTGGCTTCGCCCCAGTGAAAGAGGGGAAGCCCATCTCTAAGCAGACCATTTCAAAATGGATATCTCACTGCATACAGTTCTGCTATACCTTTCATGGGAAAGCTCCTCCTAAGTCTATCAGAACGCATTCAACTAGGGCAGTCTCTACTTCCACTGCCTTCCTTAGAGGAGTACCCACCAGGGACATCCTGGAAGCTGCCACTTGGACCTCGGTTCACACCTTTACCAAACACTACCACCTGCCTCTGTTCTTCAGGGCTTGCACAGGCTTGCCCCTGCAGTCCTGTAAAGCATGCTAGCTTAATCCTAGGAATTTCATACTTTCATCCTTCCCTTCATCAGCTTTGGGAATCCTCCGACAAGTGATGACTGCAACAGTGAAACACGAAGAACAAAGTACAGTTGTGTACACTTACCATAAATGTAGATGTTCGAGTGTATTCACTGTTTCAGTCCTGTTTACCATCCCACCTTTCCCCCTTAATCTTATCCTTTTTGGAGATTAACTGTCATTCTTGTGGCCTTGGGTAACCAGGGGCTTTTTTAAACATTTCATTCAAGGGGCTCCTACAGGTTAGGGCAAGAAAAACTGATGTAATGGTGCTGGCTGCTCTCCTTTATACCACTGATGACCTGACATCAGTCCAGAGGCGACAGCAGCCAGCGCAGGGGAAAAGCTTGACTCTGGTATTCGGGCCGACCGCGGGCTACCCAGCAGGGATAACCCACAAGTGATGACTGCAACAGCGAATACACTCGAACATCTGCATTTATGGTAAGTGTACACAACTGTACTTTTCACATCCAAACCAAAAAAAAGACTTTCTTCTGTACCAAAGGACCAGAACATCTAGTCCCTTACACCATAGCAGAAGTGCTACTGAACCCAGTCCCTACAATGGAATCATGTTGATATCCTGAAGGAACTTTCAGCAAATGCTAAAGTCATGGAAACAACATACTGGAAGCCACTTACAGTGAACCTTAAACTGCTTTTTCCAGATTCTAAGAACTCTGCACCCCTCACACTATACTTGTGTATACGAGCTCCACATTCACTTGGCTGCAGTAAAGGCCAAACTCCATTGGGGTTGAAAGTGGCTTTCCCTGAATTTACTTTCCAGGATTGGCACTCACTTAAGAGCATTCTTATACATGACAGGTTTCTCCTCTAGCTAGCAGAGTGAATGGTTTTACTCAAGACTGTTCCTTGTTCCAAGAAAGGAAGGGTCGTAGTTCTAAAAGTTTCAAAATTCAAGTTGTTGATTGTACAGACCCTCTTGCCCCTCCTGGGCTCTTGGGCCCGACTGGTGTCATTGCATCTCTTTGAAGGATAGAGGCCATACATGTGATTGTTGGTAAGAAGGATACTGCATCCATAGCTTTTTATTGAATGTCAGATGCCAGACATAGCTCAGTGCAGAAGCAAGGACATCCACATTTATCTCTAACTGGATGACTGTCCTGTTCAGTCTCAGTCTTGGGAGGAGATGTAGAGGGTACTGGATGACACCCTAGACTGCTAGGTTATCTCCCTGAATGAACAAAAGTCAAACTTGTGCTCAGTCAGAGTGGTAATCTTCTTGAGTGCGCCATTGAACACCAATTCATCAGTGGTGGGCTCTACCACAGGATAAGATGGAGTTCCTTTCTTCCTTCTTTCAGAACATGCTAGGGAAATCAGTGTTAACAGGCGGAAAGTTCCTGAATATACTAGGCCACATTGAATACACCATACTCCTAGTGCATAAAGCTGGACTGTGTATAGGAGTGATTCAGTGGTACCTTGAGAATTTGAGGCCAACACACTCATTCCCTAGAACATACCATCCTAATCCCACCTTGTTTTATGAGACAACTGGAATTTTGGCTACAAGTCGAGAAGATTGAGGGCGTACCTTTACTACTACTTCTTTCAAGTCAAACCTTGACCACGTGTGCATCAGATGTTACATGGTGTGCACATACATTGGACTTCTGAGTGGAAATCGTCTTAAATCCATGGGAAGCAAAGCTGCATATAAACGTAAAAGATATGGTGTCAATAGTTCATTCTTACAGCACCTGTTCAGAGATCAACTCTGTTTGTCGTAAAACACCACTGCAGTGATGTATGTCAGCAAGCACAGAAGAACACACATTGTTACCACCTCTGTGGGCATGTCATACACGTTTGGGAAAGAACTGCAGAATGCAGTTTATCTCTTAAAGCAGTCTTCATACCATCTCAAGAAAACTCCCCAAAAGATCGTTTAAGCAGGACATCAGCAGAGCCACACTAATGGATGCTGAACAGGGGCACATTCCTATACCTCATGAACAGCTAGGGTATACAAGAGAAGACCTTTTCACTTCTCTGAGCAACAGGCAGCTGGAAAAATTCTGCTTCTGAGCACCAAACAAGCATACTTGGGGAACAGTAGATGCCTCAATCTAGATTGGAGGCGTGTTTTTCTCTGTTTTCCCTCCTCTTCCCCTTCTCCCCTCAGCAGGTCATACACTGTTGGAGGAGAGGTGAGAAATTTTCCCAATCTGACCTATTCTGGCACACTAACATATGACTCCGATGGCAAGATAGAAACATTTACTGTTGCACTACATGCCTCAGCATGTGAGCCTTCTGATGCAGTGCAGAGGAGGGTCCGTAATAAATTCCAAACTGTCTGTGTTGATGCCAGCAGCTGAAGACATGCGAGAAATCATGAGGAAAGCTAGACACCAAAGTACAAGGAAATCGTACCTAGCTGAAATGAAAAGTGTTCTCTGTCCGGGGCCAAAGGAAGAATCAGCATCCACTGTAAGCTGATGTGCAATTTGTTCTCAGTGCTTGACTTAGCTGTTTTTCTTTCAGATTTAACTTATGCTTAAGTGAAATCTCTCTGTTGATTCTGTATGTTTGCCTGTAGACCCTCCAATACAAATTCAGACCCCCAAATCAAGCAATCCCTTATGGACAGACTCTACCTGAAGCCAAACAGAATTAGAATGGCTCTATCTTGGGACCTGGATTTTGTACTGGAAAAACTACCTTAAACACCTTTTGAACTAGCTGTTTCTGCATCACTTCAATTTCTTATATGGGAAGCCATTGTGCAAAATGCCCTTAGTATTGTAGAGAGAGAACAAATCTCTGTATTAACCCTTCATTTGTACCATAAGTCCTTTCAGAATGTAGCATGTAATCAGGCTATTCAGTTTTCAGACTTCTTCCCTAATCCTCAAAGTAAGAAATAAAAAGGAATACTGCATTGCTACATGTGCATAGACAACTGAGGTACTGCACTGCTACATGTGCATAGACAACTGAGCTGCTATCTAGATAGAGATAAAGGTTTGACAAAAGCAGATGCACAATCAGTCTCTCCAGAAGGCAGTCGAGGATTGACGGTGACTAATCCAACTTGTTTTACAGTTTTTACTTCATTGCATTAGTTGTGCTGTAAAACCTACTTGAGGACAGTGCTTAAAGTCAGACCCCATTCAAGAGGAGGAGGAGCAGCAGCAACTGCTTCTGTATCCCTGAAAGGGAGGGGGGGGTTGGTGCCCAAGACATTGTAGAAGCAGCCTGCTGGTCCTTGAATCATACTTTCTCAAAACACTGTAAGTTGGATGTCATGTCCAGAGTGAGGTCTGCATTTGCCTCTATCATGAAAGCGGTCCTCCAGTCCTCAGCCAAACAGTGACTTTACCACCCCACATCTGATTAAGCTTTGGGAGTCTTCCATTCAAGTAATGATAGAGCAGTGACCCATGAAAAAAATAGTGTTCTGTCCCTCCTTCCTTCCCCACTACTAAAATAGGACAATGAGGGAAATGGTGGGTGGCTTGTAGCCCTCTTTCACACTGTTTCCTTACCTTTCTTCTTCTCTCTCGTTCAGGTTCCATAAGGAAGGTATATATTCTTGGTCACCCTTGGAATAAGTCAGACTAAGAGATTTTAACTTGGGTGTGGAATCTACCATGCTCTGGATGACAAAGAACCAAAAGTGGTGGGGCCAGGTGCCTGATGTCTGAGGAAAGGTGACATCAAACTGGCCATGGGAGAATGCTGCTCAGCTGTGAAGGTCAAGCCTAATGTCTTACTCTGTCAGTGGCAGAGATGTTTGACCACACTTTAACATGTACCACTGCTGGTAAGGTGTCTACACAGCCATACTTTGCTACTTTTTCTTATTGGAGCTTATATGTTTTATTATCATAGTTGTATTGGAGGATTTGTTCTGCTTAGGAAAAAATTTAGGAATTTATTTGTTTGAATATGGGCATTCTATTCCATAGTAAGTGTGTGTGGATGTGTGTGGGTGTGGGTGTGTGTTCACACGCACGCATATGTGTGTTGTGGGGAACTCATTCAGTAGTAGGAGGGCTGACTGCTTTGGAAATTTGTCTAAAATGTGCTTCATAGGCAAGCCAGTATGGAGTATATTTGTAGACCTGTAAATAAACATCTCATATTACTACATTTTCCCTTTTCACTCTTATTTTCTGTTTTTTGTTCTTTTGGGGTTTCCTGTTCAGTTTTTTTCTGCATGCATTATTGTTGCACTTCTGTGCTGCTCGGGTTGTTTGTGCTTGTCTTCTTTTTTTTTTTTAAAGCAACTATCTGTTTCAAAAGTAATCTATAAATAATGTTTCTAGCCACACAGACTCTCCCTTTTCAGTATTTTGGGTTACTTGCTGTTCAGGAAAGCTGTTAAGCAGTAGTTTCTGCTCCCCACTTTTTCATTGTCTACATTCCTGGATGTTTTCTAGCACATTGTTGTGCAGTTTATATGCCACAGCCTATATAATTGCAGTGTATTAGCTTTATCCTTCACAGAGAACTGGTTGGCATGCATTCCTCACCCAGTTTCAGCATGCCTGCTCATCGCAAGAAAAAAACACCACTTTTTTTGCAGAGTTGAGTAACAATTCATGAAGAGACTGCACTGTAGAGGAGTTGAAACGTTTGTCTCCATTAGCTCAACATTGCATGGTGCCTGATAGGGTTTTAGTTGGACCTGACAACGGGGACAGAGAAGCGGTATTGGGAAGCTGCAGTAGTTTCTAAGGTTTGTGGAAACTCCACAAACTGTAACTTTTTAGCTACAGGTTATACTTTATTATTTTTTCCTAGTCCTCTTTTATACGCATTTCCCTTTTATTAGCATCCCTGGCCGTAGCTCTTCAGTGGCTTATAGTACAGGAGAGTGGCATGAGGCAGGAACTGATTGTGTGTATCATACAATGGAACAGACAGGAAAAATGCTCAGATGATTATGCAATATAGTTACTCTATTTTGTTTGTACTTGACAGAAAATAATATTTCTGTGAGTTTATAGGGTATGGTTGTTATCATGCATACCACTGCAATTAAAAGGCATTTGACTTCAGTGTACGGAGACGTTTTGGGCTGGTGGGTGGAGAGGGAATTCTGCTACCATGAGTAACCCATCATTAAGTTGTCTTCCATTTTAATAATTCATGATACAGGGGAGATAATGGACAAATTCAGTGATGTAAAGGCAGCTGTCCATGCACTGCTTGTTGAGTGAGTTAAAAGCATAAGAAAAATGTTACTTTGATGTGCTTCATAAGTTGTTTGCTAGGAGAGGAAATGGTAATAGTTAAACATACTATGATTTACATTGCTAAATTTTAAGTATGTTATTTGAGTATCCAGGAAAAGATCAGTAGGTTATTTAGCTTATAGTTTGAAGCTGTCAACTTTGATTTGATTAGTTGGATAGATGCTGCAGGGGAGATTGGGGGCTAGAGGATGGGAGTGAGTGGCCAGTGCTGGCTCGTCCATTTATTTATTTTTTTGGGGGGGGGGGGTGCAGCCTGGATTGGTGCAATAGCAGCTTGAAGAACCTGTTGAGCTCTGTGCTGCAGGTAGTGTGTCACTTGGTTCGAGGTTGTGACGGCTAAAAGAGTGCATGCATGTCCCAAAGGCAGCCGTACTGGGGGTTGTAAGGACGCTGCTAGATGCTTTGTTAGGACCTGCTCCCTGGCAGCAGTGTGATGGCAAACCAGCATTCTCAGTCCCCGTTTTGGCCCTGTAATTGTGTCTGATTGAGCCTGGGTGGAGCTAAGATGGGTCCAGTAGACGTGAGCTTAAAAATAAAAATAAGGTTACTTGGTCTGGGGAACTTTTTGTAGTTGTTTTCATCATCCCTAATTCTGTTTATTTTGAGAGTTATATTTTCATTTACACAGCATGCCATTTTTAGGTCTGGTGCCAATTTTAATAATTCTGGTAGATTTTTGATTTCCACATCTTTAAGTATTATGACATCAACCCTAACCCTGTGTCTTTTTACCTCACATTCTTGATTTTGTTTAACCCATGTAGCCTCTCTCTAGGACAGTCAATATATCAGTATGTCATTTAGTTTCATGTGCATTGTTCTGCATGGATTGTTTCCACAAATTCCATTTGTGTGAAGCTTGCTCCTTCTGTTTTGTAAAGATCACACTTCCAGTTCTTTAGTCTCATTTACAATATTTAAAAAAAAATCATTATGCCTGTAATTACTTTTTAGCTGCCAGTAGAATTAAATTTAGTAAGGCCTTACTTATGTCTTTGCAATTCAGGTCTATATCCCAATGCAGAATCCGTTCCTTAGTTGCTGCCATATGTTCTCCCAACATTTCTGTCAAAGCACTTTAGGGAAGCTTAAATATTTGCCATCTTTATTGCATTCCCAAAAAAAAAGTGCTGGGGAAAAGAGAAGAAATCAGGAACATCTCCAATATTTGCTATTTATCTGAGGAAAATTACTCTGAAGTCTAGGGTGTACACATACCTATGCAAACACTCCCATGCAAAAATCCTATAACTTCTGGACTCCATTGCTTACTTGAGAGCCTTGTAGATTTCTTCCCATTCTTCCTTTGGGAAAAGGGAATATATAAGCAAATTAATGATATTTTGTAAAGTCATCTGCTTGTTTTTTATTGTTATTGTGCCATGGTTTATACAGCCAACTAATTATCCCTTTTTAACAGCATCTTCTACTGTAGACTCAATTAAAAACTACCAGTGATATTCTTTCATTTAACACTCACCTGTTCTTTTATCCTTCCTATACACTGATTAAGCCCTGAAATGGGAGGCAGTCCCTCTCCTGCAGCTGAAACTCACTCTTGACTTCATCCTGCTCTGTTACTTTTCCCTCGCAAGTTATTTGCTCCCAGCACCTTGTGTCATTTGCTAATTTCCACTAGTAAATTCCAATCCCTTTGCCTATTTTCTTTATTCTTACTTGTACCCCTTTGGCAAAGTCTCTTTTCTGTTTTCCTGTGCTGGCTTAGTTCTTAGAATAATTTCTGCTGATTTATCTTTTTAATCTGTATTGTTATTTTTCTCCTTAAAGGACTTGTATTCAGAATTGCGGTCTGTCTTTATCTCTGGCCTCCCCTCCTATTTCATCATCATCTTTGTCCACTTTGATTTATAATTTTCTGCTTGAGTTATGTATATGACCCTTAACTGTGTAGCTTGAAAGTGCCCCCTCAAGTTGGATAACCCTAAACCACTTGTTCTGTGGGGAAAACAAATACCTCACTTTACTTTTTCACTGTTTCTTTCCCAAATAGTTTCTATCATATCTGTCATCCTTAACAACCTAGGCTAATTAAAAGTATACATGACTTGATATAAGGCTAGCTGGACTAAAACAGTTTCCCTGCTTGTATCTTGCTGTCCACATCTATAATCAAGACTTTCCAGTTTACTAATTTCTGAATTCGCTTTTCTTCTATTTAGTCTCTTCCCTTATATCTTTAGCTGCTGTAACAGATTTTTTTAATCCCTACATCTTAATACTTCGTCTTATCCTGTTCCTATATGCATAGGTATTCAGTTATGTACACTTTGACTGGATTAGTCCCACTAGGCCAGTGGACACTTTTTAGGAGAGACTTGAAATGGTATTTATATTGACGAGGCATTTGGTAAGGGCACCAGAAACTTCATCTACTCTTTTGGATAAGTGCAGCAGGACCTTTTATGTCCACCTCAGCTGCCACCATCTCTGGCATACGGGGCTTTGACTTATTGTCTTGTCCGAAAGCTTATCACAGAGGGGCTGTCCTGTCTTAATTCTTGATTTTGACCGTTCATATATCTTCCTGATGAAACCAGTTACTATTCTAGAAAAACAAATGCTTCTTTTGTTGTGATTATAAAATCCCAGCTGACTGATGAACGCATACTCTGCATCAGGACACTAACAGTAACAACATAATGTTCATCGTGTTTCACTGTTGCAGGGAAGAGGCGACAGCAACCGACACTGGACCAGGACTTTGGAATTCAGGCCGACTGCGGGTAGCCTGCCAGCAGGATAGCCCAAGTGTAATGACTGCAACAGTGAATACACTTGAACATCTACATTTATGGTAGGTACAAAACTGTACTTTCTTATGCTCTTCTTCCCTGTTGATCATCATTGTTCTGTTAATGTTATCAAAATTTTGCCTTCCCTTTACAACACCACATTAATCCTTGTCCATCAGTTTTTGTAACATCTTTGTCATTCTGTCATCTAATGTAGATGTAAATGCTTTATAACTGTGGCTTAAATTTGAAACCAGTCTGTGTGAAGTTGGATCCCACAAGGCTTAGTTCTTGACCCTCCAATTTTCTCTGGTTTTACAAATAAGCTTTCTTTAGCCTTATCACATCCCCCTCTACTTTAATATGCAGTTGGCATGGTTATTTATACGTGCAACACCTCCTACACAGATGTACAGAACCATATTCAAAGTTCTTTCCTATATCTCATGACATGCTCAATACCAGAAAACTTCTGCTGTCCTTTCATTCTTTGGCTTCCTCTGAAAAAGAAAAAGAATTTCATTTGAAAGCCATTCTCAAGTTCAGATGTAGAGGAAAAGGAAGCCTTTTATTAGGACCACTTCCTCCTGTCTCTGTGTGGCTTGATGCTGATGATTAGGAGTTTATTTCCTCAGTGTGGTCTACAGAAGATGTCTTGTTTGTCACGACCTTGAATGGGATGAGGGAGTGTTTCAAATGTAGTCTGAGAGAACTGACTTATGCACAGAAAAGATTTGGACATTTAGGGTTGTGAGAAATGAAAGCCATCCGTCACCTCCCACTTGTCTACATGTCTGAGGATATTTTCAGGCCTGTGTACCTAAAAATGGACTGTTAATTTCCCTGTACCAGAAAGCCCAATAGTTTTTATTGGATGCAGGACCAGCAGAAGTACCTCTACCAAAGCTCAGTTGCTGACTCTGCAGTGGTCTCTGTGGATGCAACCAGAAGTTCTAAATTGTATCGTACATTAAACAGCACAGATAATAACAGAAAAGGCAGGATCATTGACTGGTTTGGCAAGAGGGTGTGTACTTTTACTATGGCAATTAGAGCCCTAAATTACCAGACTCACAGTTCTAAATATCATGGCAGTATGATGAAACTGATGAGGATATTACTTGAGGTACACGATGAGTCCTCAAGAGACAGAATTACTAGTGAGACAGAATTATACAGTGAGCAAGGTAGTAAGCACGTAATAAAATGTGGGCACAGTGCACTAGACACTTTTGCCAGGCACAGTGTTGGAAGCATGCCTGGATAAGGATTTAGCCTTGCATTATGATTTAAAGCAGCAGTTTCTAAACCCCCCTTTGAGTAAGGAAGTTCTGTTTAGCCTTTTCTTTCAGGATGCTTTTGGAGATAGTATTATTTATTTATTTTACATTTGTTGACCGGGCTAGTCCAACTGGATACATGTCCATTTTCAGTAGAGGCCCAGGGAGATGAGCTCCAAGATTAAACTAATGCAATAGGAATACAAGGCAACACAGAAACATAAAACTAATACATGTTAAAATACAAATACAGTAAAGCTGCAGACTAACATAGTACAACTAGCATCAAGGAGTAAAGGCACAAAATGCTAAAAAATGATTAAATACATTATAGCTGTAGGCTAGCATAGAAGGAACTAACATCAATAGAAAAACATGAATGCAGGTTTTGACAATGCAGTGGTATTAGAAGCATATATCTGAGATGTATAGTTTGACGTGTTATACAAAAGAGTGGGGAAGAGATGAGAGGCTCTAACTAGTGTTATGCCTATTTAGAATTTTACACATATATAACATGGGTGGTATTAATACAAAAACTGACAATGAAAGTGCCAAGAGCAGGAGTAGGGTTTTAGAAATGTACAAGGTAAGTTTCATGTAATAAGAAATAAGAGGAGGGTTTATTTGCTTATTAGTGGGTTATAGAAGGGAAAAAAGCAGTATACTCGATAGTTAGTAGAAATCAGGTGGGTATGGACAATGGTGGTTCTGGCTTCAGGGATGAGGAAGGATTTTATCCTATAAAGTGAGCCAAGTTTTCTGTTAACAGTTTTAATAGTAGTGTTAATATGTGTGTCAAAGGTAAGATTTTGATCAGTTGTTATGCCTAAGAGCTTGGTGGTCAGGCCAGGTGTAATTATAGTACCATTGCTAGATTTAACAGTAAGATCAATAGGGGGGAACTTCAGAGTGGGAGTAAATATCAGTAATTTAGTTTTTTTGGCGTTTAGTAGGAGGCAACATTGCAAAAAACATTTTTCAGCTGAGTTAAATACTGTCTGGATAATGGTTTGGAGCTCAGCAGATGAGGTGGCAGAAAACACTAGTGTGGAATCATCTGCCTATTGTATGCAGGTAGCTTGAGGAATATTTAGTTGTAGGTCGTTGATGAAAATAGGGAAAAGGAGAGGTCCCAGGATGGAGCCTTGTGGGACCCCAAGAGTAATAGGAAGAAGAGTGGAAAGGTTGTTGTCCCAGAGGACAGCTTGCTGTCTGTTTTCTAAGTAGGACTTGAACCACTGTAATGCCTGTGTGTTGAGTGAGAATTGTTTAGTATGTCTAGTAGTAATTGATATAATAATAATATAGTATATACTATATATATATATATAATATAGTATATACTATATACTATAATAATATAGTAATAGAAGGGCAGGATCCTTGAAGCAGACAGGCAGCTTCCCTCAATTGGTTCTGAAGTATTTCAGAAACTTTCTGACCAGACAATGGCCATTCTGTAGGAGGAAAAGCAAGGAATGATAGCTGAAGAGAGGAAAAGAAAGCTTGAGAAGTGGAAATTTTTATTTTGCCTCTTTGCCAGCAGGCATCTCCACTGCACAAAGTGTGTTAGCCAAGTGGCTAAGCCAAACCCGTGAGAGATTCACACTGGCATAATGGTTAAGGTGTTTACCTTACAGACACAACCTTACAGACACAAGGTGCATGGTTTGATTTTCACATGGGGTAATTGACTAGGCTTAAAAATGGCCCACAAGGGCAGTTAGTGTGGTATGAACCTATTTACTGTTGTCTGGACAGTTGCCAAATGCATATGAATACCAGTGTTTTCTTGTAGCTCCTGGGCATATCTGTTAACCCTCCAGAATTCAAACTTCCTCCCATACCACAACAAAACTCTCCTGGGGGCAATCCTGAATATAGTGAAGTATGAGGTGTCCTTCTCTGTGGATGAGATTGCATTATTAAACTAGTTTATTTGTAAACATTTCAGAAATCCTCCTCTGACAGCCCTCCCCTTACTTAAGGCACTGGAGTAAATGTAGGTGTCAGTTTTGATGGTACCTTGCACAAGGTTGCACATGAGGACATCTATTCAATAAAATATCCTCATGAGCCTGTGCATTAAGAAACTTTTATGGTGGGTGGCTGAGATCACCCTTAACCCTAGTCTCCCCTTTACTACTTCAGAACCCAGTTAAGAATGGATGCCTCAGATCTGGCATTGGGGAGGGTCTTCATGAAACATTTCAAAATTCATGGACCCTGATTAAGAGGTTTGAAAAGAGAACTTACAGATGTAAAGAATTTTGTACGCCTCCGAAGTCTTAAGCCCAGTTGTTCACCCTGGAGTGAACAAGATGGTCACAGACAACACCATGGTAACATGGTACATCAGCATACCTGGGAACACACAATCACTCCTGTCCTTTGTGCAGATTAGTAGTGAGAGTCTGGTACCTAATTATCACCATGAGTGTACCCCAGTGTACCTCCAAGCACCCAGAATGTTTGGCAGACAGCTTGAAGAGAAACCTAAGTAAAGTGCTTATCTGAAATGGTGGTTAGACAGAAAAGGGCATGCCTCGAAATAGGCTCTTAAGTGATTACTAGTCATGCAGTTGAGGAGACCATTGACAGTCTATCCCAATTGCCCTAAAGCACTGTCTGATTAAGTGATTTGCTCAAGGCTAAATGAAGGCTGTGGGAATCAACCCCTGGACCACAAGAAGCAGCATATTCTTCTTTCTTCTTCTTCTTTAAGCTTTTCTTGATTAGGGGTCGCCACAGCAGATCACCTGTCCGCTTATGATTGGCAGTGGAGTTTTACAGTATCGAGTTGCCAGCCCGGCACCCAACCTTCCACAGAAGGCACACACATGCACGCATTCACACCTAGGGCCAATTTTGAGTATCCAATCCACCTACAGCATGTCTTTGGGATGTGGGAGGAAACCGGAGCACCCGGAGGAAACCCACGCGACCACAGGGAGGACATGCAGACTCTGCACAGAAGGCACCCCAGCCGAGAATCGGATCTCTTGCTGTGAGGCGGCAACGCTAACCGCTGCACCACCGTGGCCGCCCTACAAGAAGCAGCATATTAAGGACTCTTAACTTTAATCATGAGCACTAACTGCCAGACTAAAAGTCATACTTCCCAAAACTCAGGACTGACTTTAGTCTAATCCCTTCCCACCCAAGCTGTTTTAGCTCTAACGAGAAGAGGGACCACATCAAAACTGGACCTTTTTGTGGCCAGGGAAAGTCATCAGCTGTGACTTCTGTTAATTACATCTCTGCAGGGAGGCTCAGGCAGTTATGCCTTCTCCATTCAGTGGGATCAAGGGCTTTGATATGTTTTCCCACCCTTCACCCTCATCCCAAAGTTCTAGACAAAGTAAAAAAGGACAAGGATGGCTCTTATCTGGTCAAGACAGGTGTGATTGTCCAAGTTAATCCACATTTCATAAGAGAGCTCTTGATTCCTGTCCTCAGAATTGTATCTACTATCCTTCACACTGAAGACCTTGGAACATTTCAGGTTACTAGCCCACAGGTACTTATTTTCTAAAGCAGCAGTGATTTTTAATAATAGATTTATACACTTTTTTTTTTTATTGAAATGTTGTAGACCCCTTTTGGACCACAGCATACCATTAACTCGCAGTGCACTTCTCTTCTGCCACACTCTTGTGTTGGCAAGTGCCTTAACTCTCACTAATTCAATTCCCATAAAGTTAGCAAAGGCTAACTGTCCCTCCCAGCAACCTGACCCTACCCCTTCCCTAAACCTCAACACCAATCAGTCTGTAAATCAAAATTCCCCCTCCCTAACCCTCTGCTGACTTCCTTAAACCTTAAAATAAAATCCCCCCAACCCAATTCTGTGGATCACTCCTTAATCCTAGAGTGGCTGTAATGTTCCTGTCTAAAACATAAGGGGCGACAGAAAGGAATATGCATTACAGCACTTTACTCTTCTAATGCAGTGAATGTCAGTAAATCACTTTAAAGCATGACCCCAATAAATTTAGACCATTCATCAGTGAGGTTGCTTTGTGGATAGGCTGAGGTTCATCCATAGACTTTAACAGATGAATCTTTGTGCATGCAAAGTGCTGCATCCATTAAAGTATATGGATACATCCCTATGCAGATGCTGCTGAGATTATTTGCTGCTTACACTGAGTGCCTTCAGAACAGGAAAAATGTTAGTTTAAAAATATTTTTTGGTCTTCTTATGGGTTTAAAAAAAAACATGCTGATAGAGAGAAACATTCTTCCATTGGCAGATAACTTTAGTTTTTATAACGCATTTTTGTACACGCATAATTGCTGGCATGTGGTCCTTATCCAGGTGTACAGCACATGCCTGATTTTCTTTGCAAACTGTGATTGTGAGTGCTCACTACCAAGTTGTTGAATTGTGTATTCACTTTAACAGGCCCTGACATTCTCTCTTAATCCAAGTGTTCCATAACCTAGAAGAAACTGAGAAACTCCTCATTATTTTGAATATTTGTCTTTTTTTTTTTTTTTTTTTTTAAGTTTAAAGTGAGTGCATCAAAGCTAAACAGCTTCACAGCCCCCTTCCCAACAGTACGAACTGGCACTAATGTCCAAACCTACACCAAAGTACTATTCGACCATTTATATAAATGCATGGATTCAGCAATACATAACAGGACAAAATCCTCCTCCTCAAGGAAGAGTAACTCTTTCTGGAGGACATTGGCTACAAATAAACTCTACAACAAAAGGAAAAAATTGCTGTCCAAGACCAAGAAGGAACAAGTACCAAATTGTAAGCAGTCTTCCCTTGGCTTAAACAGGCAAATGAGTGTATTAGTGAAGTCCTCCAAAGCTAACTTCGAGTCCAGATTGGCCACATCTACTAAAGACAGTCATAAGGCCTTCTTCACATACATCCACAGTCTAAGGGGAAACACCCAAATCTGCACAGAACTGAGGGTCAAGGACACTGCATAGACAAATGCCATGGATATAGCCAACCTGCTAGCAGACAGGTTCAGTGAAAGTTTCACCCCTCTGTTTCCCCACCAGTAATCCAGGATATCCCCAGAACCTACCCCCCACCCCTTATCTCTAGGAAACAAGTCATTACCGCCCTCCCAAAGGCTAAAAACACAGCTTCCATGGGACCCGATAACATCCCAGGCTGCGTCCTGCATCAAGTCAGGCAGGAGCTCGCAGCACCATTAGGCACCCCAAGTCTGAATATAGGTTCATCCCATCTGAGTGGAAGATGGCCACCGTCATACCTCTGCACAAAGGTGGAGCATTCACTGATCCAGGCAGTTATAGACCCATCAGCCTAACTAGCCTGATTTGCAAGGCCATGGGATGCATTGTCATGGACCACATTAATAAGGACATTGGCAACCTCCAAATGCTTGATCCCATGCAGTTTGGTTTGTCAAGGGGAGGTCATGCCTGTTAAATTTAGTAGACTTCTTTGAGTTAATCACCCAAACCATGGACTAGGGGAAGACAGTGCACACCCTGTACCTTGACCTGGCCAAGGCCTTCAACACTATTCCCCACACAGATATAATACATGAACTATCAATATGTAACCAGATGGGTAGCTAGATGGCTCACAGATAGAACTCACGGAGTCAAAATAGGGGAAGCCACCTCAAGTAGTAGACCAGAAACGAGCAGCGTACCCCAGGGATTGGTCTTGCGGGCCCCTGCTGTTTGGGATATACAAAACCAGAGGTCTATGGCTGACCATGTTTGCAGATGACTGCAAGCAGGGTGCTGTCATCAACGCCCCTAGTGATGTAGACATACTACAAGAGGACAAGAGGGTCTCACCCGACAAATGACTGGTGCCAGAAACAAGGCCTCAAAGTAAATGCCAAAAAATGCATTATCATCCCCTTTGGGGAACGTGACATCTCCATAAATTATCAGATTAATAACAATGTCCTAATTATGCAAACAGTTGTGCGGGACCTGGGCACCCGCTTTCTACATGGCTGACTTCATTAGTAAGGGTATTTCTTCCTGGAGCAAGGAAATCATAACTTCCTTGTATTCCTCCCTTATCAAGCCCATCATCGAGTATATTGCCCCTTTTGGCATGTACCTCACAAAGCACATGCAGCAGCTGGAGAGACCACAGAAGTTCCTGACCAGGAGAGTCCAGGACTTCAAAAGTCTATCCTACTTGGATAGGCTAAAAGTCATGTCCCTCTACTCCATCTCATAGAGACTCCTTAGAGATGATCTATGTTTGGTACACAGAGCATCTCTGACCCCACCTTGATGAAATTGCTGCATATCCACAAGCCAAACTCCACTCACGTGACCCACACGCAAAACCTCATCTTGGTCTGCAACATCAGTCGGACTTGCTGGCGGGACAGATTTGTCTCCCAGAGACTCCCTCATCTGTGGAATAGACTCCCTTTCTGTGTCAAGCAGAGCACTTCATTATCTGTTTTTAAGAGGAACCTGGATGGGAAATAAAAAATGCACCGCTGGGATTCCACCTGTGTCCCTGCTGGACAGGTGTATCGGGTGCTGACTTGTGGGAACATGGGCTGATTTATTGGCTAGGCTTATAAGGGCCTCGGGGCCAGTAGCCTAGTAACTTGCCATGCTCCTATGTCCCTAGCTTTTCGGTGAATCCTGTCATGCTGGCAGAAGCAAAGAATGGGCTAATTTAAATCATCATTCACATATTTAATTACTTCCAACAGTATGTGCCAGCATTGACTATATCAGTCAAATGTCAGAAAATATATAAAGAACTTTCAGTATCCTCATCTGTGACCTTCGAGATAGAGGTTGTAGGACTGAAGGAGTCTTAGAACTGGACAGATATATTTAAGCAGCTCAGTAAGGAGCATAAAAAACACTAATGAGGCATGGGGGGTAAGCTAGCAGCAGCATGCGAATAGACTCTGACAGGCTGCCAAAGGCTGATGAATTCTTGTTCCAAAATTAGGCACTGCAACCCAGTACACTAATGTCAAGGAAATAACTTGCTGCACATTTGTGTGAACATTTGTCTCTCTCATGTAGTTTATTAAAACAAAGTTTTTCTTCACAGCTGAGTGATAGCTCATTAGATATGCATGTGTTTGACTGACACAGAGCAGCTGTTAGGTTATTCTTCTCAAATGTCCAGAATTTCTTGAAAAACATCAGTTTTTTTAATACAATAACAGGGTGCCATGAATTACCAACTTTTTACAGTTTGACATATGCCATGACATGCCGCATCATCAACAAGCTGCTGTAACTTCTGGATAGCCATGACTGCAAGCAGGGAAAGGTGTGCATACTGAGGGTGTTTTCAGTATGCCTGTAATGTAATTTTACTTGTTTGTAGCTGAACATCTCTGTAATACAGAGATCAGACACAATCTGTGTATTACATAGGAAAAATCACATTTCTAATGTATTGTGCAGCTTTACAATCGATGAGCAGTAGCTACTACTTGTAATGCGTGAGACAACAAAGATCTTGCATTAATTGCAGGGCTGTTTATTAACTTGGTTTGGCAGTGATCAGTGGTCGGTATCTTGTGCTGCTTTTTCAATCTTGATGTCTCTGCTCATTCTGATGAGCAGGCAATGCACTGCCAAACTCCCATATCATTTTATCACTGTCATTTTTTTAAGCTTGTGATTCTGAGATGTGGTCTCCTACAACTCCACTGTTAGGCATGCAGATTTATGCTAATTAGCTGTCCCAATTTTTGTGCACCTGTGCGTACTTTTCAGGAACTATTGTCCAGATTTTTGATGTTTGCAGGTTTTGAGGTATGTATCAGGCAGATGTAGAAAAGGTGGGTATTGATGTGCAGTAGCTGATATCCCACTAAATTACCTTTCTCTTCATCAAAATGTGATGTTTTAGGTATGTTTCATTGCCAGATGTACTCCTTTAGAAGCACTACTCTTTAATTTTTGAACGTGTATATTTTTTTCAGTGTCTCTTTCTCTCTTATGGCTGTAATGCCCTGTAAACAGTCTGTTTGGACATTTTAACTACAGAGAATGCATTCTGAGTCTGTATGGTTCTTGTAAGGAAGTGACTGATTCTGTTTTGCGAATGTTAAAAAGGAGAGCACTAGTTTATTCGGTGCTTGATAACATATACTGCAAGTGGTGTACCATACAGTGAAAAAGCAGCGTAACAGTGCAATATGTACACATGCATCCAGTTTCTTATAAAATGCTCATTTTAAATACTGTCCATTTTCTGTTAATAGAAAGTGTGAATGTATTGCACAGATGCATAAACATGGCAGCATTTAAAATTGTCTGCATTGCCATACAGTTCTTTTGTGGCTGACACTTGGAAGTATTTCTGTGCAGCTACCTGGATTTGTCCAGGCATTGTGATGCTGTAGCAGTGGTTAACTTAACAGTATAGTAATTTCGGGTGCATTGCCTTTTCTCAGTTTAAACCTTTTTCTGACCATTCCTTAAGTTAACTTCACCGAGCTTGGATGCATATTTGGATCACCATTCGTTTCTTCATCTTGTACTCATCCCGAAACGTATGCTCTCTGTAGAGACCACTGAAAATTATGGAGAAAACATAAGCTACTTTAACTTCCCTGTTACTCTCCAGCTGCTGATGCTTTGCTGTCGCTCTCTCTCTAAGCTGTAATGATGGCAGATTTTTTTGTGGACCTCATTTCCTTTGCAGTTTCAGTCATTCTGTCATTTGGAAGTAGTACTGGCTTAGCCAAGTTGTCCAGAGAAATGTTGGCTTTCTGGGCTATTGTCATGGCCAAGATTCTCAACATTGCTCAGGGAAACTCAGCAAATTCTGGTCATGTGGTCATCACCATCACAGACTGTGTGCCCTTCTAACATGCAGAAAGTTGCTTTCAAATTTGTGCAAGCTGTAACTTGTTTGTTAGTAATCTTAATTCTTTCAAAACTACTACACTGTCCCTTTAGCACGATATGTGGAAAATCTTATTTATAGATATTGCAAGGCTTTTGAGTCTTATGACCATTTGTGCATTGACAGAACCCTCCCTCAGGCAGCACCTTCTGTCTCCATGAGGGTCATACCAGTCAGTCTCGGAGTAAGTGTATAAATACCCATCTAGTCATTTATGTTATGTTTACAAGAAGACCGTGAGTTGCACTGCTTAACATGCAGTGGAAGTTTATTCTACAAGTTTGGGAGGTGCTGAGTTATACTGGTCCATCTACCATGTTTTTTTTTATTTGTCATGTACAGACTTTGTTAGCCAGTTGTTGTCGTTTTCTGCTTGGAGATATGAAAAGTAAATGCCAGAAAGAGGCTTTCTGAAGAGATGGGTGCAACTGTGTGGGTTCTGTCTTTCAGATGATTTGCTGTCCATCTTACCACATATGGGTTGATTTTTTTTTTTAAGAATTTAGCTTCTGTATGATGACAGCATTGAGAATGATACTGGCCTCAGCCAGATCAAGATGGATACTAATTACAGTCTCTAACACTTTTGAAGAAGTTTTACCATATTTAGTGGACAGACTGTACTCTTCACAAGGGGTCAAGTCTAATAAGATTCTTGATGTCATAGTTTATGAGCTCAGTTGTAGTACTTCCCATGGCGTTGCAGATGATGCTTGTGAGACTGATAGGTCTGCAGTTACTTGGGTTGATTGTAAGGCCACACTTATAGGGGAGCATTACCACTGCAGTATGTCACTCAGTAGGGCTGAAACCAGTAGCTAAACTTAGGTTAAACAGTTTGAGTGGGTCGGCAAGGGCATGTTTATCACTAACACTATTAATTAAAGCAGTCATGTGCATTGTCAGGTCCCATGTAAGAAGTATTTTTTTTGTCTTGGTTAGCACTTTAAGTTAACAATCTTTAGATATAACTGGGGAAGTAAGGAATTTAGGCATGTCAAGGCTTTGGATAGAAGTCTTTGGGGAAGCTGGTATTAAATTTGTCTGAAAGGATATTGGTAGTGTCTATTGAGTCGGAAAAGAAGGCATCAATATTTATTTATTTATTGACATTTGTTTACTTGGAAAATCCGACTGGGCACAGGTGCCCTTTTTTAACAGAGCCATGGGGAGAAAAGCTCCAAGGTAACAAATTTAAATATATCAGTATTTACGGTAACAGATGTTATAATGCAGTTAGTGTGTACGTAGCATAGTAGCCTGTGTAATAAAATTTGTATTGATATTCACAAACATTAATATACAGCATTATATTCAGAATTGACGGATAGAAGGATGGTGTATAAGACAGGTAGTAAATTAAGAAATCCATTAGAGTGAGGTATTAGAGAGGATAAACTGATTTAAGTGTTAATAGAGATGTAGCAATGGGATGGAAATTCCATTGTGCTAAATTCAAAGTAGGTGTAGTAGTACTACAATAAAGTGAAGTATTAAATGGGGATAATAAGATTAAGTGATGTAGTGCTTTAAAGGAAGGCATGAGAAGGTGCTTTAAAGGAAGGCATGAGAAGGTGATGAAGGATGTTAAGAGAAGCTATTTCCCAGATGAGAAGTAGGGACAAAGCCAGGAGGCAGAGAGGAAATCTTTTAGTAAAAGATGAAGATGTGAAATAGACCTAATTTATATAGGAATTTTATTCCAAATTCTAGCTACGCTATTGGAATAGAGACTGACTCCACCAGCCCTTTGTAGTTTGTACACGTTAAGCAGTTTTATCATTTGATTGAAGGGATTGGCTTGGTAGATGGAATTAGACTGTGAGGATAACTGCTAGGGAGAAAAATGGGTTGTTGACTATTTTGTGGGTTAAGATGAGCTGGGTCTAAGATGGGTAGTGAGAAAGTTTGAGCCATTCAAGTGTTTTTAGTGCTTAACAGTGGTGGGTCTGATAAGTATTTTGCAAGCAAATCTGGCAACTTTGTTGTAGCATTGTTCAAGTTTAGAACTAAGTGAGGCAAGAAGTAACTGGTTGAGTCTGTAAGGAATTTCTTTACCATATGAAGGGTACCTATTTTTTTATGGGTCTTCTTGATGCTATTGTGGATATGTAAAGCAATATTCATAATGCAAATAAGTTCAGAGCAATGTAGGGTACTGTTTTTTAAGTTTTCAAATGTAGTTAAAGAAGAATTTATACTTATGTTTGGCTTTAGAGACCATCCTAAGTTCATGAATTCTTTAGTGGTGTTGATCATCCTTTTCATCAACCCCCTTCTTCCCATTTTCTTCATGATGTTGGGGTTTTGTGTCAACTGTCACCATCTCTCTCTGTTCATTGCCAATCTCCTACCTTCTTTGACACCCATGCATGACTGTCGCAGGTCTTCTCTCACACAATCCATCTGTCTCTTTGCTTGATGCCCTTGTTTCCTCTTGACTTTTTCCTGTCTGTCCTAAAGCTTCCCCAGATTATCTGCTGCTTTTCTGCATGTGTCCAAACCACAGTAATCTAGTCTCTCTCTGACCTTTTCTGTAATTAGAGATAATTTGGCTTCTGTTCTTATGTCCTCATTTCTTCATCTGTTCCGTAATGTGCATCCTACCACCTGTCTCAGGCACTTCATCTCCATCATATTTAGCTTCCTCAGCTGTTCTACCTTTACTGCCCAGGTTCTTATATCATACAGTAGTACGGGTCACACCACTGTTTTGTACACCTTACTTATGAGGTTCTTTGGCATTCTTCTGTCACACACTACCACTAACACTCAATGCTAGTCAGCTGCAACCCCTCTTATTCTAGCTTTGACCTCCTCATTCAGACTTCCCTTCTCCTCAACCACCTCTCCCAGATACTTGAAGCTGTTAACCTGTTCTGCTATATTCCCTTCTCTCGCAGTTCCCAGCTTCCTCTGATTTCCCCTATTTGCTGCCATTACAGCTGTCTTATCTGTACTCTGATGTCCTTCATGGATGCATCTGCAGTCATAACAACTGGGTTGTCCTGTCGTCAGGCAGCCCTTCGGTCTGCCGGATTCCAAAGTCCGGGTCCGGCTTCGGCTGATGTCGCACTTCACCCGACGTCATCTCTGCTGGTCTTCGGGTATAAAGGCATCAGCCGACGCCATTTTCTTCAGTCTTTCTTGCCGCGTGGCGCCCGAAGCAGAAGCTGTTCGCAAGTGCCGGTTGGTCAGATCCAGAGATTACTACTACCGAATACTCCTTCGAAGACTTCTAAAAGCTAAGTACCCCGTTGGGGACTCTTTCTTGCCTCAGCCGATGTCAGAAAAAGTCAATAACTGTTTAACTTGTGGGAAACAAATACCTCATAAAGATTTCCACTCTTACTGTTAGCCTTGTTTAGGCCCAGACCACGACGTAGCAGCCTGTTCGGCCTGTGCTTCTTTCAACCGACGAACGCTTAGACGTCGGTCGGAGTTTGCTGAACAGTTTTTCGGCTCTGAATTTGCGTACATTATGCCGTCGGATCCTCCGACTACCCAAATTATTAAAAAATGCAAAGAAAAAGACCGACACTCGCGGTCCGCGGTTTCGGCCGAAACCATGGTTAAGCAAACCGCGAGTGTCTTGGTTTCGGTCGAAACCGAGAAAACTGATCAGAGTACAGCCGAATCAATGACTACTACTGAGGTTCCGGTTACCTTACTTGAATCGGCCTCAGAAATTTTACCCACTACAGTGGTTACTAGTGACTTATCAGACACCATCCCTTTGGATGTCTCTACCCCAGCACGTGGTGCTGCTAGGCCTCCTGCAGCCATGTCTATTAAGGCCTTCACCAGGGCTAAAGCAGCCAAATCTACTAAGTCAGTGCCTGTTAAACCCCCCCTCAACCAGGCCCACTTCTAGTTCACAAATGCTTACTCTGGCAGAAGATTTAATATCCTTAATTAGGGGATCTCAATCTCACCCAGACAGGGCCTCTCAGCCCCCAGAAAAGAGACCTAGAGCAGAGCCCCTCGAGCCTGTGTCCTCTGATGATTCTGCGGAAGACTCAGATATTACAGACCAGCCAGAGGCTCCTTTCTCCAATTTTGAGGACTCAGATGCTGAAGAATCCATTCCAGCTGCTTCCCCACCAGAAGAATTCTCCTTTGGGGAAACCTTACATGCCATGAGAGAACATTTCCAATGGCAGGAACAGGATTTTTCAGACTCCAGAAAAGGACTTTTCTGCACCTACCACAACACAGGCCCTTAGCTATACCTCCTGTCCTCTCTGTTGTGGACGATGCATTTAATGATGTTTGCACTGCACCAGATTCTTTACCTCCAGCACCTGCCAAACTAGATAGATTTTACAGGGTGCCAGACACTCATCATCACCTATACAAGGCCCCTCTTGCAGACCCGAAACTATATCCCAGGGCCCTAAGGCAGTAGCCTCAACCACAGCAAAACCCTATTCCTTCTGAAAGGGAAGCCAGGTCTTTAGACAGATGGGGCAAAAGGTTTACACCTCTGCTACTCTCTCAGCTAGAGCTTTAAACTGTCAGTTTCACATGATACAATACCAAGAGTTTATGCTTGATCAGTTAACTAAAAGCTATCCTCTGATGACTCTATAGATAAGAAAATCTATTAGAAATGGTAAATAACATACAACAGGTTAGTAACCATTCCTTAAAATGTGGCTATGATGCACTGGAGGCTTCATTTAGATCAGCCATGACTGGCACAGTGATAAGAAGACATGCATGGCTGAAGGAACAAGTTTTACCGGATCATGTTAAAGCTAAGTTATTAGATGCTCCTATGGATAAGACCAGTTTGTTTGGTACACCTGCCCAGCAAGTAATGAAGAAAATGGAAGAAAAGGCAAAATCTGTACAAACGGTTAAAGATTTCTTGCAGGTTCAGCCCCCAAGGTTTAGCAGGAACTGGCCTGCCAAAAATTGGTCCTTTCCTGATTCCACAAGATCCCAAAGGGGCAGGAATAGACGTTCCAGAGGCAGAAATCAATCCAGAGGGAGTGCCTACAGAGGACGACAGTGGCAAGGTAATAACAGAGCCACAGGTACAGCCACTACCCCTACAACAGGGCAATCACAGTGACTTGCTTCTAACTCCGCCTACCAGGGAACAAATAGCAGCACCCTTAGGCGGAAAATTAACCTTATTTTCAAAGAACTGGCACTATATCACAAAAGACAAGTGGATTTTGCAAACCATAGACCAAGGTTACCGGTTCCACTTCCACACTATACCAGTCAAAGAGGAATGCCAAACCTACCTCCAAATCAAAAACAGAAGCTCTACAGCAGATAATGCAATTAACAAAGATGAGAGCTGTGGAAAGAGTACCAATAACAGAACAAGGCAAAGGATTCTACTCCAGACTATTCCTAGTTCCAAGAAAGGAAAAAGTTGGAGACCTATTCTCGATCTGTCCACCTTAAACACATACATCATTGTCCCAAAATTCAAGATGCTGACCCTACAGCAACTTCTTCCCATGCTGGGCAAGGAGTGTTGGCTGGTAACTCTAGATCTCAAGGAGGCATACCTGCACGTCCCCATTCGACCAATTTGTAGAAGATACCTCAGATTTCTTGCAGGATCAGAGCACTATCAATTCTCAGCATTGCCCTTTGGCTTATCTACTGCGCCCAGAGTATTCACAAAATGCCTGGCATCAGTAATCGCCCACTGCAGACTACAGGGAATCCAAATTTATCCATACCTGGACGACTGCCTGCTACAAGGGGACAACAAAAGCAAGCTGACAACAGATTTACAAAGGGTCATTTACTTGCTACAAGCATTGGGATACACAGTCAATTTGCAAAAATCAAGGCTGATTCCATCCCAAACAAGGACATTCTTGGGCTGAATTGGACACAGTAAAACAAATGGCATTCCTAACTGCAGAAAAACAAAAAGATCTCCCTCTTTACTTCTTGGCACTAACATACCACAGCAAGCTAACAGCAAGAAAAGTTCTGCAGGCCTTGGGCTTCATGGCATCATGCATAATCTTGGTTCCACATGCCAGACTACATATGAGAAAACTACAGTGGTACCTAAAGAATTTATGGTCCCAACACAGGCACAGCCTAGAAGCAGAAATTCCACTAATTCCATGCCTAAAACAGGAGTTCCTATGGTGGGCTCAAGCATGCCAGTCAAACCCAGGCTTACCCTTTCACAAATATCAAGCAAGCCAAACCATCACAACAGACGCCTCAGACCTAGGATGGGGGGCTCACATGCTGGACAAATGCGTGCAAGGATTGTGGACGCAGGACCAACTTCACCTGCACATCAACCTAAAAGAAATGCTGGCAGTAAAACTGGCAATCCAAAAATTCAGACCATTTCTCAAAGAAGGCCATTTGATGATAAGGACAGACAACACCACAGTCATGTGGTACATCAACAAACAGGGAGGCACTCATTCATACCCCCTATGCAGAATAACTTTGGACCTTTGGAACCTGGCACTCAGCTACAACATCCAGTTACAGGCAATGTTTGTACCGGGAAAGGAGAACACTCTAGCAGACATGTTAAGCAGAACCACCTCGGATGCTCACGAATGGATGCTACACCCGGACATCTTCAAGACCATCGCAAAGAAATGGGGAATGCCACAGATAGATCTATTCGCTTCCCCTCTCAACCACCATCTCAAAAAATTCTGCACAAGGACATTCCATCCACTTGCATCGAAAGTGGATTCGCTCTCCTTCAGCTGGAAAGGCCTGACAGCATATGCATTCCCACCTCTTCCCTTGATACACAAGGTATTACTAAAAATCAAGGAGGAACGTCCAAGGATAATCCTGATAGCTCCAAACTGGCCAAGACAACACTGGTACCCATTGCTGAGGAGCATGTCTCGGGACAAAATGTGGTCAATACCCCTGATGCCTTTGATGTTAACTCAGAACAACTACAGCATCATGCATCCAAACCTAAAAACGTTGCAGCTGACTGCATGGCACATCACATAGCAGCAACTATTCCAGATCTCTCCCAAAGGGTGAAAGACATTATCCTTGAAGCCCGCAGACCTTCAACAAGAAGGAACTATGCAGGGAAATGGAAAAGGTTTGTCATTTGGAGTGCTGAAAGAGGGAAGGATGTGTCGAATATAGATATGGCTAACATTCTGGAGTACTTGGCAGAGCTTCTACATACAGGCCTGTCCTATTACTCCATCAAGATACATGCATCAGCTATTTCAGTAGAATACAGCTTTGATCCACCTGTCTTCTCACATCCTCTACTCAGGCAGTTCCTCAGAGGGATCAAGAATGTAAAACCTCCTAGGAAACCACCACTGCCAGCTTGGGATTTGAACTTTGTGCTAGAATAGTTGACACTCGCACCTTTTGAACCAGCAGCAACAGCAGACCTACAGCATCTTTCATGGAAAACTGCTTTCCTACTGGCAATAACCTCAGCAAGGAGGGTTTCTGAACTTCAGGCCCTAATGGCAGTACAACCCTTCCTAATCTTCCACCAAGACAGAGTGTCCATGAGGACTAATCCTACATTTATGCCTAAGGTGGTATCCAGAGTATCCTTAAACCAGGCAATCCACCTACCTACCTTCTTCCCCAACCCACAAAACAGAGGGGAAAGAATGCTGCATACCTTGGATGTACACAGACAGCTACGCTACTACCTGGACAGAACAAAAAGTAACAGAAAAACTGACCAGCTTTTTGTAGCCTATGCAACAGGAAGGGAAGGAAAAGCAATTTCCAAACAGACAATCTCCAAATGGATAGGAAATTGCATACAATTCTGTTACTCCTTCCATGGAAAACCAATTCCACAGAACATACGACCTCATTCTACAAGAGCAACAGCCACTACCACAGCCTTCTTACGAGGAGTGGCAACCAAGGACATTATTGAGGCGGCTACTTGGACCTCCGTGCATACATTTGCCAAGCATTATAATTTACCTCTGTATTCTAGATCCTGAGCAGGGTTTGCCACTGCTGTACTGCAAGGGATCCTAACCACACCATAATCTATTCTTCCTCCTCCCCTAGTTGGCTATGGTATTCTACCCAGTTGTTATGACTGCAGATGCATCCATGAAGGACATAGTACAGTTTTGTACCTACCATAAATGTAGATGTCCGAACTGGATAGCATCTGCAGTCAGGATTACCCTCCCTCCTTCCCCTCTGTGGTACTCCTAGGGTATTTACCCTCCTAATAGCTAGCTGGTGGGGGGGAGTCTCTTATGGTGTATTTGTTTGTATATATGTACATACATGCTTATTTTTTGTGTTTGCCTTCTATCCTTTGGGAAACATTGGCATTTTTACCCAAAATTTAGACTTCCAAGAGGGCAACTGGCATCTGGGGCAAGAAACACTGAAGAAAATGGCGTCGGCTGATGCCTTTATACCCGAAGACCAGCAGAGATGACGTCGGGTGAAGTGCGACATCAGCCAAAGCCGGACCCGGACTTTGGAATCCGGCCGACCGAAGGGCTGCCTGACGACAGGACAACCCAGTTGTTATGACTGCAGATGCTATCCAGTTCGGACATCTACATTTATGGTAGGTACAAAACTGTACTTTTCATCCCATGTACCTACAGATTTGCATTCCATTCCCCTATCCTTTGCTGAAGTTTGTCTGAGTCTGCCTGTAATGCCACATTGTCTACATACAGCAGCAGCTTTGTTGGTCTGTCCCTTCTTAACCAGTTTGCTAATGTAGTCTACCACTATGAACATCAGTGGGCTCAGAGCTGAGCCATGATGCATATCCACTCCCACTGGGAACCCCCTCTGTGAGACCAAACACTTTTTATAGTTGTCATTGTGTCTTAGAATTACTGAAAGCTATATACAATCAGTGTTTCTGGGACTTGAAGTAATTTGGATTTACTGTGTAATTTAAGGAATTTCTTTTGTTGTGGAATTTATTTATGGCGGTGGACCACCAGGGTGGTGTATGACTTTCCCATGATTCTTAGTCCTGATAGGGGCTGATAACTCTCTGCATGCATTTTTCTAAATGGCAGTACAATTCATTGGTGAAACTTGCTTCTGTATCTAGGTCAGGGGTAGTACAGTCATAAGTGAATTCTGATGCACTGTCTTAAAATAAGTTAAGTTTGGCTAGTTTGTTGTCCTTGACTTCAGTGGGGTTTGCAGTAGGGGCATTTGGGAATTTAAAAGAGAGGGTCACAAGTTTGTCGATGAGCATCATTGGAGTAGGAGCTACCAGAGGACTAATGCAGGAGGCAGCCGTATTTGTAAGAATCAGGTCAAGAATGATGTGCCCTGCAGTAGGTTTGTTTACAGACTATTGATGGTAGGTTTTATTAAGTCTAAATCTTTCTAAGCTGTATCCTTCATTGGCGGTCGAGTTGTCCCAGTTTATTGATGGGTAGTTAGAATCACCCAAAATAGTGGAGTTTTTGCTAGTAGGGAGATCGTTTAGAACACCAAGGAATCTTCTATGGTCAACAGGGGACATGAAGGTATTAGTTGATAATTAGTCCTATTTAGAAGTAATCTGTAATTCAATGAGTTCTGTTTGTGGGCTGCTAGGGACTCTGTTAAACTTTTTGATCACTGATTAAGATTTGGGTGCAGGTTCAAAGTTTTTTCACCTACTCCTAGCCTAATGTCGTCCATGTTCAGAGCTTGAAGAGTTTTGAAGAGATGTTTTGTACCCTGTAGCACACATTACAGTTTGATGTTTTAATGCTGTCTTTATTGTATAATTTTCTTTTGTGCCCTCACAAGTAGAAGTAGTATCTTTTAACTCTTTAGCACTCCTGAAGATCATATTAAAGGCATTCTCAGATTCCAGATACCATTTACTTGTGACTTCTGTAAATTCAGTGAATGTTGTATGCATTTTATTTAAATGATAGCTTCATCTTGAAACTCAGAAAATGTTTGTTTTCCAAGCTATTTTAATTAATCAAGATCATTCTTAAGTGCTTCTTAACAAAATTGTAATGCTTTTTTTTGATAAAATGGCCTTTGTGGGGCCTGCCTCTTTTTAATGGGGGTCTTGTTTTATTGCTTTCTCCTTCCCCAAATCCATCTAAAGAGCATTTTATATGAGTCATGCCAGACATCAGTGAACGGTACAGTGGTGCAGTGGTGTCTTTATAGCCTCACAGCAAGAGGTTCTTTGGTTCGATTCTCGGCTGGAGTGCCTTCTGTGTAGAGTCTGCATGAACTCCATGCATTCATGTGTGTTTCCTCCAGGTGCTCCGATTTCTTGCCACGTTACAAAGAAATACATCTGGAGTATTTCGTCCTGGGAGTTTGCTGAAAATTGGCTTCATTCCAAGTCAGACTTTCCCCATAAACAAATGTTAAATGAATAAATAAGGGAATGATGATGTGTTTCCGTTCCACTGACATACAGTTGTAGTACTGAGAGTTTCAGGCACCTTGCACACCTAGTGTAATGTGCGCTTGCATTTTCCCTGAATGAGGTCATATAGGTTTCTGATAGAGCTTGTTTTAAGCTGATGTTCTTCGTGTTTCACTGTTGCAGTCATTACATTTGGGGTAATCTGCTGGCAGGTTGCCCTTATTCGGCCTGAATAACAAAGTCTTGGGTCCTGCGTCAGTTGCTGTCTCCTCTTACATGACTTCAGGTCGTCAGGGGTATAAAACATGCAGCCGACGCCATTGTAATCAGTCTTTCTTGCCGTGCGGTGCCCAAAGCAGAAGCAGTTCGCAAGTGCCGGTCGGCCGACTCCTGAAATTTTTGTTTTTGAGTTTCAGAACCTAAGTCTACAAACTAAAGCTAAGTACCCCGTTGATGAAACTTTTTTGTGCTCCTTACCGATGTCAGTAAAAGTTAATAATTGCATTACTTGTGGGAAGCAAATACCTAATAAGGATTTTCATTTGTACTGTATTCCTTGCCTAGGCCCTGATCACAATGTGTCTTGCTGTTGGTTTTGTGCTAAATTTAACCAACGCACTATTAAGCGTCGATATATTTTTGCTTCTAAATACTTTGGTTCAAGATTTAACTATCCTGAAATGTCATCGGTTAGCAATCCGACTACCGGAGTTCACAAAAAATGCATGGAAAAAGACAGAGACAGACTGTCGAGGTCCAAAACAGACGACGAAGCTTCTCCTAAGCCAGTCGCCAGTTCGCCAGTACTCAGTGAGGCGCTTTCGCAGCCCCTGATGCCCGCTACGTTTGAGTCGCAGGCCTCTACTGAGACCCATTCGGAGTCCGGTATGCCACAGGATTCTGCAAGTATTGAACCTGCGGATGTCTATCCCATGGATGGGTCCGGAGCCGCTGAGCAGGCACCGGCTTCTGACGGTGTTTTCAGGCCTCAACATTTGTATATTAAACTGATGCCATCATCAAAAACAAGGCCAAAACCTACTTCTATGTCTAAAAAACCGACGCATGAGCCACGTGCTCAGGCCCCTATGCCTAAAAAACAAATGATCAAAATGGCTGAGGATTTAATTACCTTGATCAGGGGTTCCCAACCCCACCTGCTAAGAGGCCTAGGCAAGGCACTGATTATGACTCTTCAGATCAGGTTTCCATTTCTTCTGATCAGGAATTTTCTGTCCCACCTTATGAGGACTCTGATGCAGAGGAATCAATCCCTTCTGCTTCTCCTCCTGAGGATTACTCTTTTGGAGAGACTTTGCATACTTTAAGGGAAAATTTTCATTGGGAGAGTCAGGACTTTTCAGAATCTAAAAAGAGGCTTAGGGATTTTCTTCTTCTTCCTCAGCATAGCCTTTGGCAATACCTCCTGTATTAGACATTGTTGATGATGTTTTCTCAGAATCAATCATGGCTCCTGATTCCCTGCCTCCAGCTCCTAGTAAGCCAGACAGATATTACAGGGTTCCTGACTCCTCTTTTCAAAAATCCTGCTGCTGACCCTGAAACTATTTCTCAGGGTCCCAATGGTGTTAAGGCTTCTACAGCCAAAAATCCTACCCCTTTAGATAGAGACTCCAGGGCTTTGGAGAGATGGGGTAAGAAGGTTTATACGTCTGCAACCTTGGCAATCAGGGCTTTAAACTGCCAGTTTCATATGCTTAAATATCAACAGCATGTTATGGGCTTACTGAAAAAGAAAATGATGTTGATTTCTGATTGTGTGGAAAATAAAGAGTTACAGGATTTATTGCATTCAGCAGAACAGGTTGGAAAGCATACTTTGCAATGTGGTTTTGATTCCTTGGAGGCCTCTTGCAGGGCCGCTGTAACTGGATCTGTGATAAGAAGGCATGCTTGGCTCAAGGAGAAAAATCTGCCTGATCATGTTAAAGCTAAATTGTTGGATGCTCCTTTACAAGTAGGACAGTCTGTTTGGTAATCGGGCAGAAGAGGTTTTAAAAAAGATGGAAGACAAAGCTATATCTATGCAAACTGTAGAATATTTCTTGCAAGTGCAGCCACCCAGGTACAGTAGACACTGGCCTACTAAGAATTGGTCCTTTCCTGTGTCCAACAGAGCCACTCAGGCCAAACCCAGACGCTCCAAAGGCTCCAGGTTTCAGTCATAAGGATCTTACAGGTCAAAACAATGGGGTGTCTCCACCTCCAAATCAGGAGGTAACAAAGCACAACCCTACAGTAAACAGTCTCAATGACTTTCCTCTTCCATCTCCAAGCACTTATCTTTTGGCAGCCCCTTTGGGGGGAAAACTAGCACTTCATGCTCAGAATTGGCATTTAATTACTCAGGACAAGTAGGTCTTCCATATAGTATCCTAGGGGTACAGATTTCATTTCCACATGTTGCCAATTCCAAACGGATGGCCAGGTCTGCCACCAAATCGGTGGGCAGAGGCCAAGAAACAAGTCATGTCTCTCATGGATATGGGGGCTATTCAACTAGTACCAGAAAAGGAAAAAGGACAAGGATTTTATTCAAGACTTTTCCTGGTACCCAGAAAAGACCAATCATTGCGTCCAATTCTGGACTTATCCATTCTAAATACGTTCCTGGACATTCCAAAATTCAAATGCTGACTTTACAACAGCTACTGCCTATGCTAGGCAAGAATGCCTGGTTGGTAACTCTAGACTTAAAAGAGGCATACCTGCATATCCCAGTCAGGGAATCTTGCAGAAGATACCTCCAATTCAAAGCAGGCTATTTGCATTACCAGTTCTCTGCACTGCCCTTTGGCTTACCAATTCTTAGTAGGCCAGTGTCTACTGTACCTGGGTGGCTGCACTTGCAAGAAATATTCTACAGTCTCTCATGGATATGGGGGCTATTCAACTAGTACCAGAAAAGGAAAAAGGACAAGGATTTTATTCAAGACTTTTCCTGGTACCCAGAAAAGACCAATCATTGCATCCAATTCTGGACTTATCCATTCTAAATACGTTCCTGGACATTCCAAAATTCAAATGCTGACTTTACAACAGCTACTGCCTATGCTAGGCAAGAATGCCTGGTTGGTAACTCTAGACTTAAAAGAGGCATACCTGCATATCCCAGTCAGGGAATCTTGCAGAAGATACCTCCAATTCAAAGCAGGCTATTTGCATTACCAGTTCTCTGCACTGCCCTTTGGCTTATCTACTGTGCCCAGGGTCTTTACAAAGTCCCTGGCACCAGTAATTGCATTTTGCAGACAAAGAAACATTCAAATTTATCCATATCTGGACGATTGTCTCATTCAGGCAGAGGACAAGGACACTCTTCTTCAGCATCTGGCATTTGTAAAAAGGTTTCTAGCATGCCTAGGGTACACCATAAACAAAAATAAATCACAACTGGTACCCTCTCAAATAATTACATTCCTGGGTGCAAGCTTGAATACAACTGCCCAGATGGCTTACCTCACGCCAGACAAACAAATTCAATTGACAACATACTTCAAACAAGTGGTAACAAAAATCCAGCTGTCTGCAAGACAAATTCTGCAGGCTTTGGGGTTCATGGCATCCTGCATTCTACTAATTCCATTTGCAAGACTGCATATGAGGAAACTTCAATGGTACCTTAAAAGCTTATGGAGTCAGCATTGTCACAGCCTGGAAACAATGATTCCTCTCATTCCCTGCATGCAACAGGACTTCCTTTAGTGGGCAGAGGCATGTCACCAAAACAAGGGACTGTCATACATTCTACCCCCTGCCACCCTAACCTTAACTACAGATGCATCAGACTATGCTTGGGGGGCCCATCTGGCAGGGAGATGCATTCAGGGCAAATGGAGCCCAAACCAAATGCATCTACATATCAACCAGAAAGAAATGCTAGCTGTACAGAATGCTCTAACAGCCTTCAAGGACTTCCTTCAACCAGGACAACTACTGATAAAGACGGACAACACCACAGTTATGTGGTACATAAACAAGCAGGGGGGGTGGTACCCACTCCTACCCCCTTTGCAGACTAGCCATGGCCTTGTGGAACACAGCCTTGACTCACCAAATACATCTTCAAGCTCAGTTCCTGCCAGGAAAGCAAAATTCTCTGGCAGACGACCTAAGCAGAAATCTTATGGACCCACATGAATGGAAACTGGATCCGCAAATCTTCAGCATGTTGACATGAAAATGGGGGAGCCCAGACATAGATCTATTTGCATCTCCCCAAAACTATCAGTTGGACAACTTCTGCACAAGAACTCATCACAAAAAAGCATGGAAAGTGGATGCTCTATCCTTCAGCTGGAAAAACCTATCAGTCTATGCCTTTCCTCCTCTGCCTCTACTCTCCAAGATCTTACTAAAATCAGACAGGAAAAATCAAAAAGGATTCTGATTGCTCCGGACTGGCCTCGCCAACACTGGTACCCGCTTCTAAGGAATATGTCACACCTTCCACCGTGGTACTTGCCTGAAACACCTCACCTATTGTCTCAGCAGAACTATCAAATTCTGCACACTCAGCTCCAAACTGAATCTTGCAGCATGGCTAATGAACTAATTTCACCAATCACATCTCTCAGTAAATCTGTGATGGATGTCATTTTGGAGGCTAGAAGGCCTAGTACTAGAAAATCTTATGCTGATAAATGGAAGAGATTCTGTGCTTGGAATCAAGCACAGGGAATAGACACAGCTAAGCCCGATATTCCTCAGATTTTGCAATACTTAACTGAGATGCTTCACAAGGGCCTATCTTTTTCCTCTATAAAAATCCATGCCTCTGCCATCTCGGCTCATTACAACACAGAGCCTCCTCTCTTTTCTCATCCCCTGCTAAAGCAGTACCTCAGAGGGGCCAAAAATGTAAGGCCTCCCAGGAGAGCACCGACTCCTGCATGAGATCTCAATTTTGTGCTGGAAAAACTCACCCTACCTCCTTTTAAACCAGCTGCTACTGCAGATATAAATTTCTTTCTTGGAAGACAGCCTTTCTTTTAGCAGTCAGTTCAGCTAGAAGGGTTTCAGAACTACAGGCTCTCATGGCAGTGGAGCCTTTCATTATCTTCTACCATGGCAGGGTGGCCCTCAGGACCAATCCATCTTTTATGCCTAAGGTGGTGTCCAGTGTGGCTCTTAACCAGACCATTCACCTGCCAATGTTTTACCCAAATCCGCAGAACAAGGGGGAGCGGATTCTGCATTCATTGGATGTACACAGACAACTAAGGTTGTACTTAAACATGACCATATCTCTAAGAAAGTCTGAGCAACTACTGGTGGCATTTGCTGCAGGAACAGAGGGAAAGGCTATATCAAAGCAGACTATTTCAAAATGGATAAGCCATTGTATTCGTTTCTGCTACATGCTCCATGGTAAACCTGTGCCCAAGGGGATCAGATCTCATTCCACCAGGGCTGCTTCTACTTCTGCAGCCTTTCTCAGAGGGGTTCCTACCAGAGACATTCTAGAAGCTGCTACTTGGAGCCCAGTTCATACATTCACGGGACATTACCATTTACCTCTCTTTTCTAAATCCAGGGCAGGCTTTGCCACTGCTGTCCTGCAGAGCCTTATAGCTGCTCCTAATGCTGTTTAATTCCATCCTCCCATCCATAGCTTTTGGATTCTACCCATATGTAATGACTGCAACAGTGAAACACAAAGAACATAGTACAGTTGTGTACACTTACCATAAATGTAGATGTTCGAGTGTATTCACTGTTGCAGTCCGGGTTACCCACCCGTCAGCCCCCTTTCTTCTCTATTATTATACCTCTTCTTTCCTTCACTATGCTCAAAAGCCTTTGTGTTGTATTTGCTTTTAGTTGAAGGTAAATTTTTTGTGTTCTAAAGTACATGTATATATATGTATATATATTTTTGCTCCTCATTTGTGGGACACCTGACATCTGGGGCAAGAAAAACTGATTAAAATGGCATCAGCTGCATGTTTTATACCCTGACGACTTGACGTCATGGAAGAGGAGACAGCAACTGACGCAGGCCCCAAGACTTCGTTATTCAGGCCGACTGAGGGCAACCTGCCAGCAGAAACTGATTAAAATGGCATCAGCTGCATGTTTTATACCCTGACGACCTGACGTCATGGAAGAGGAGACAGCAACTGACGCAGGACCCAAGACTTTGTTATTCAGGCCGACTGAGGGCAACCTGCCAGCAGATTACCCCAAATGTAATGACTGCAACAGTGAATACACTCGAACATCTACATTTATGGTAAGTGTACACAACTGTATTCACAGCTGTTGTAATGCTTGAGTCGTACAAAATTGCTAAATGACATGCTTCTGTAATATTGTCATCTTCTAGTTCTACAGTCACTACTGGACCCCCCCCCCCCACACACACACACACACACACACTTTTTAATGTGCCAGACTATCTATACTTTAGGAGCTGTTAACTGACACTTCAAAGCACTGGTTCTACTGTTTCCCAGTGTCAACAGTAGGAAGGTTTTTTTTATAATGAATGTTGGGAGAAGTGTGCTTGCTGTTTCGACACAAAAATTATTTTACAAGCAGAAGAAAAAAGGTTTAACCATTTATTAGTGAAGTTGTTACAGTATTTTAAACTAAGGTGCTAAATGTCTTCATGCATTACTTTTTCTCCACTTCTGTTGCGTTGCAGCATAGTAACAATTTTTATCAAAATCATAATCGTAGAATAACAAATTAGTAGCTCTCTGTGCTGCATGTAAGAGTAAACACTAACAGTTCAGTTGCAAAGAAATAATATATCTAGCAAGTGGATCAGTATATAAAAATGTGGTCAACTGTTTGGATTGCCTCTTTTTTTAGATAGGCAAAGGGTGTCATTCTTACTGAAACTTGATATTTTGCAGGACAAATCATGCCAACAGTTAGCAAAAAAGAATTATTTTCATCTTATTACCAAAATAAAGACTATGATGTGTACTATTGATTGTTTATACTGTTTTATATTTTACTATGATGAGTTAAATGTAATGTCACAGTTTTCTGCAACATTTAAATATAAAAGTGTGTGCTGTTTTTCATTTATTTTTACAATACAGAACTTCCCAAACCAGGACTGTCCTGCAGAAAATGTCAGGTAGTAACCCTTTCAAGTATGTATACTGTTGTTGTTTCTCTTTCTGTCTGCAACAAAAGCAATGGAAAAAAAATCATTCTCAACATGAATGCCCTGGTTAGCTAGTCTGTATGCTGACTAGTGGCAGCAACATCCTTGACCAACATGAAGGAAGATTGTACCTCTGCAAGTGTAATGTCCTCAATGGTCAGGTTGGACCATAAAGCTATCTCCTTCGAAATAAAAGTAAAACCTGAGATGCTAGGTATACCTGGAATTATTCCATGGCACTTTTTAAGTGACACCCTGGCAAAATTGCAAGCCCCTCAAAACCCATGGAACACCGCTGCCTATGTAGAATCTTTCACAAAAATACTATTACAGTCATGTATACAGCTGCATAGAGGCAACGGTACCTACCTGAAACAAGCACTGGGCAAACACAAGACACCCTGGTGGAATCCCAACATTAAAAGGTTGTATAACACAATGAAGAAAATCATGGCCAAAAATAGGAAATGCAATGCTCAGCAAGGTAGGAATTCTCTCATCAAACTAAACAACTCGGGATTAATTAAGTCTACCAAAGCCAAATTTGAAGTAAAAGTATCCTCCCAGGCTAATGACAACCCCAAACCATTCTTCAGCTGTGTCTTAAACCTCAGAAGCAATGTACAACAATGTACCAAACTAACTGTAAATATAAACAACTTTACTAAACCGGAGGGTATAGCAAATGTACTGGCTGATGAATTCGGCTCCAGTTTTGCTTTGCTCTCTCTCCTCCAAACATATTTGAAGAAATATTCCTAGTCATAGCTACCCACTGTCACAAGGAAACTGGTCCTTGATGTACTCTTCATGGGCAAAAACACTATATTAGTGGGACCTGGTGGGTATTCCAGGATGCCTCCTAATTAGCATGAAACTTGATCTGTCAGAGCTACTGGAAGCACTGTTCACTCCAAACAGTCTCTGTGTCAAGTGAATGGAGGACTACAGCTGTTACCATCTGCAGAAAGGCAGGTCATCCACAAGTCTATGAAGCTGCTGACTAGTAAGCCTTACTAGCCTCCTGTGTAAGGCCATGGAAAGAATAATCATGGACACAATAAATAATGACATATGAAACCTACAGACATGATAAATAATGACATAAGAAACCTTCAGACATTGGATCTAACCTAGTTTGGTGTCATCAGGGGCAGGTCATGCCTGCTCAACTTGATGGACTTCATCGATAAGGTCACCAATGCAATGTACAAGGGCAAAATCATACATACTGCCTGTGTTGAACTGGCCAAAGCATTCAGTACAGTACCCCACTCGGAAATTTTAGACATGCTCATGAAATTGGTTATAAACCACTGTGTCACCTACTGTATAGCCAGCTGGCTTAAAAATAGAACACAGCAAGTCATTGTAGGTGAGTGTACATCCACCAAAATGCCAGTCATTAGTGGTGTCCCCCCAGGGCTCGGTGCTGGGGCTGCCCCATTTCTGCATCTAATTCCCTGAAGTCAAGGACAGTGTCAAAGGCCTCTTTCTGACCAAGTTCTCAGACTGTTGCAAACTAGGTACAGTCATAGAATCCCAAAAAGGCACAGACATCCTTCAGTAACTGGCTCCAGGGCCACAGTCTAACTCTCAATACTAAAAAAATTATAATAGCATCTTTTGGAAAAGACATCCTCCCCTGAAAATTGCTGCATTGATAATACACTGCTAAGAATTGACACTGTGGTCAGGGATTTGTGAAAGCATATGGACAGTAACTTGGCCTTTGATCATTATTTATCTACAGTAGTAAGGACATCATTCTATGTTGCACAACTTATAAGCAAGGATGTGGCATTTTGGTCCAAAGATGTCATTGTTCCGTTGTACTTGGCCTCATGAGACCATTCATTGAGTACAGTGCTTCCTTTGGGATGTACCTGACCAGGAATGTACAAATGAAGCATCCACAGACGTTCCTCACAAAGCAAATGCATATACATGGACAGTCTCAAAGCCTTATCCTTTGTCTCCTACAGACTGCTGAGAGGCGATCTACACCTGTGTAGGACTTAAACCTCATCTACAGCATAAATAACACATGTAGGGACAGGTATATGTACCCCTTCTCTGGAATGGGCTTCCCTTCCATGTGAAGCGGAGTTCTTCCACTTATTGAAGTGCAGCTTGGATCAGTGAATGGGGAATCATAAATTTACCCCTGGGCTGCCACCTATGTCCCTGTTAGAAAGAAGAAACTTGTAAATGCAGGATCATCCATATCCAAGCTATTCCCCCAATAAAATGAGTGGCATCGAGACCTAACAGTTGAGGAAGCATGGCTAGGCTTAAAAAGACACATTAGGGTCATTAGCTTAGCAAGTATTTGTGAACCTATGAACAAAACACTGCACATTTTTTGTTTTTCAGCAGCTGATGCCTTCAGCAATTCTGATGACTGCTTGTACAAGACTGTGGGCATTACTGACAGGAAAAACTACATATTTCCCTGTTTCTATGATATGTCATGCATACAGAAACAAATTCCTCTACCAAAGCATGTTGTTATGTTAAGCTTAAAAAGAAGGGTAGAATTTCCCTTCCGTTGATTCAAAGGCAAGGAAATTAAAGTTTTATAAAGTACAGGCAGGTTTATGGTAACTAAACTGTACTGGAGCCATGTTATTGTGAGAAAAGAAGCCCAAGAGTTGAGTTACCCTGTAGGAGAGGGTGGACTTTTCTATTAATCCACCATAGTCATGGCTGACCAGGATTGAGAGAGGAAATTGAAGTATTTGCAGCTGCCATTTTCCGAGTACTATTACTTGGGCCTGTTCAAGTCTTTAATTAGTAGACTGGATCTAAGCATTTTAGTTCAGTATTATCTGACCAGTTCATGTTTTCTGAACTGTTTTCTTTGTGACTGACTGCTGCTCTGGTAAGTCACAGTTGGGGAGTGGGACTTTAATATTTAGGTTTGCAAGGAAAATTTGCGGAAGCTTAGGGAAAGCAGACAAAACTACAACATTGCTAACCACATGTTAGAAACTCAGGCTTGCTCCAGTCAAATAACCATTATGGGCAGAAACTGAAAACATTTTTTATCTGCATTTGACCATGAGCTACCACAGGCTACTCTCTTCATTCATCATGTCTCCTGGATCCACATTAGCCTTCCATTGGTACATCCTGACCCAAGTCCAGTGCTAATGAAGGAATTGAGGATGCTGTTGCTGCTTTATGCTGCTGTCAAAGTGTGTACCCTAACTCCTGCCGACCTCGTGGCAGCCTTGCAAGCTCCATGATCAGTCCTCAGGAGTTGCCTGCACAATCTCTCAGCTAATTGGTTCACTGCTTATGCAACACAGAGCTTACCATGCTTGTATCTGATGTTCATCGTGTTTCACTGCTGCAGTCATTACACTTGGATTATCCTGCCGTCAGGCGGTCCCGCAGTCGGCCAGAGTTCAAAAGTCTTGGTCCGGCGTCAGTTGCTGTCGCTTCTTCCCTGACGTCAGTGCGCCAGGGGTATATAAGATGCAGCCGACGCCATTTTCTTCAGTCTTTCTTGCCACGCGGTGCCCGAAGCAAAAGCAGTTTGCAAGTGCTGGTCGGCCAACTCCTGAGATTTCAAATTCGAATTTCAGATCCGAAGTCTTCAATAAAGCTAACTACCCCATTGGGGAAACTTTTTCTTGCCTCAGACCGATGTCAGTAAAAGTTAATAATTGTATTTCTTGTGGGAAGCAAATACCTCATAAGGATTTTCATTCTTACTGTATTCCATGCCTAGGCCCAGATCACAACGTCACTAGTTGCCGGTTTTGTGCTAAATTTAACAAACGCACTATTAAACGTCAGTTTGATTTTGCTCGCCATTACTTTGGCCGAAGGTTTAATTATACTATGCCGTCGGAACAACCGACGACTGGAAATTCACAAAAAACGCAAAGATAAGGATAAAGACAGGCATCCGAGGCCCAAAACTGACGACGAAGCCTCTTCTAGGCCAGTCGCCGGTTCTCAGTGAGGCGCTTTAGCAGCCCCTGACACCTGCTACCTCAGAGCCACAGGCCGCGGCCGACTCCCACGTGGAGTTGCCTAGGCCTCTGGATACTCAAGGTGTTGGACCTACGGAGACTAACCCTTCAGATGAGTCTGGAGCCGCTGAGCAGGCATTGGCTTCTGAGGGTGTTTTCAGACCTACACAACTTACCATTGCATCTTCAGCCAAGTCTAAAACTACATTAAAGACAAAGAAGCAAGTACAGCATTCACCTGGACAGGCCTCCATGCCTAAAAAACAGATGCTCAAAATGGCCGAAGACTTAATTACTCTGATCAGGGGTTCCCATCCCCCTCCTGATAAAAGGCCTAGGCAGGATACAGACTATGATTCCTCTGACTAGGTTTCAATATATTCTGATTCCTCTTCAGACCAGGGATATTCCTTACCCCCCTATGAGGACTCTGATGCTGAAGGATCTATTCCTTCAGGCTCTCCTCCTGAGGATTACTCTGTTGGGGAAACTTTACATACCATGAGGGAACATTTCCATTGGGAGGGCCAGGATTATTCAGAATCCAAGAAAAGGCTCAGAGACTTTCTTTTATTGCCTCAGCACAGGCCCCTTGCTATTCTGCCAGTGTTGGATATTGTTGACAATGTGTTCTCTGAATCCAGTTTAAATCCAGATTCCTTACCCCCCTGCTCCAGTCAAGCCAGGCAGGTACTACAGAGTCACTGAGTCTCACAAATTTCTTTATAAAAACCCTGCTGCTGACCCAGAAACTATTTCCCAGGGTCCCAAAGGGGTAAAGGCCTCCACAGCTAAAAATCCAGTTCCCTCGGACAGGGATTCTAGAGCATTAGACAGATGGGGGAAGAAAGTTTACACCTCTGCAACTTTAGCAGTGAGGGCTTTAAACTGCCAGTTTCACATGCTTAAATATCAACAATACTTACTGTCTCAGTTAAAACAGAAAATGAGTACAAGTGCAGAATAACCTGATTTTAAGGAAATGCAGGATTTATTGCATGCAGCTGAACAAGTGGGAAAGCATACTTTGCAATGTGGTTTTGATTCATTAGAAGCTTCTTGTAGAGCAGCAGTTACAGGATCTGTGATTCGAAGGCATGCTTGGTTAAAGGAACAAAGCTTACCAGATCATGTTAAGGCAAAATTATTGGATGCTCCTTTACAGCAAGATATTTTATTTGGTGTTAAGGCAGAAGAGGTATTAAAGAAAATGGAGGATAAGGCAAAATCTATGCAAACAGTGAAGGATTTCTTACGGGTACAGCCACCAAGATTTAGCAGAAATTGGCCTACTAAAAATTGGTCCTTTCCAGTGTCAGACAGGCCACAAAGAGGCAGATACAGACGCCCAAGAGGCAGATCTCAGCCCCAAGGATCTTACAGACCACGACAGTGGAGTGCTTCAACCCCAAAAGGAGGTGAGGACAAGTCACAACCTTACAGGAAATAATCCCAATGACTTCCCCCTTCCAATGCCAAACTCTTCCCTTTTGGCAGCTCCCTTGGGGAAACTAGCACTTTTTTCACAAAACTGGCAAGCAATTACCCAAGACAAATGGGTGCTGAATATTGTGTCTCAAGGTTACAGGTTCCGCTTTCACATTTTATCAAGGCTAAAAGGAATGCCAGACCTGCCACAAAAATCAATGGGCAGAGGCACAAAAACAAATTACAGCCCTCATGGACATGAGAGCTATTCAAAAAGTACCACAGCAGGAACAAAGGCAAGGATTTTACTCAAGACTCTTCCTGGTCCCCAGAAAGGACAAATCCTGGAGACCCATACTAGACCTTTCCACTGTAAATACTTACCTGGATGTTCCGAAATTCAAAATGTTGACACTACAGCAGCTCCTTCCCATGTTGGGCAAGAAAGCTTGGCTTGTTACTTTGGACCTCAAAGAGGCATACCTGCATGTCCCTATCAGACAAAATTGCAGAAGATACCTCAGATTCATAGCTGGTTCAGTGCACTACCAATTCTCTGCACTGCCCTTTGGCTTATCTACTGCGCCCAGGGTCTTCACAAAATGCCTGACACCAGTAATTGCATTTTGCAGACAGAAAGGAATTCCGATATATCCATACCTGGACGACTGCCTGATTCAAGTGGAGAGCAAGGACATTCTTCTAAAGCATCTGGCATTTGTAAAAAAGTTGTTAAGTTGCCTAGGGTACACAGTAAACGAAAAGAAATCAAAACTAGTGCCCTCACAAGAGATAATATTCCTGGGTGCCAGCTTAAATACAATGGCCCAGATGGATTATCTCACGCCAGACAAACAAGGACAACTGACTCAGTATTTTCAATTGATGGCAACAAAGTCCCAACTCCCTGCAAGAAAAATTGTGCAGGCCTTGGGATTCATGGCATCCTGCATACTACTAATTCCATATGCCAGACTGCATATGAGGAAATTGCAATGGTACCTAAAAAGTGTTTGGACTCAACAATTTCACAGCTTGGAAATGGTAATACCACTAATTTCCTGCCTACAACAGGAGTTTCGATGGTGGGCACAGGCATGTCACCTCAACAAGGGTTAGCCTTTCACTCTACCCACAGCCAGGCAGACTTTAACAACAGATGCTTCGGATTACGCCTGGGGAGCACACATGGCAGGAAAATGTGTTCAGGGCAAATGGACCACAGACCAAATGCATCTTCACATCAATCAAAAAGAGATGTTGGCTGTACAAAATGCCCTAACAGCTTTCAAGGACCTTCTGCATCCAGGACAATTATTATTAATGACAGACAACACCACAGTAATGTGGTACATAAACAAGCAAGGGGGCACTCATTCTTACCCTTATGCAGACAAGCCATGACCTTGTGGAACACAGCTCTAACTTATCAAGTTCATCTGCAAGCACAATTCCTGCCAGGAAAGTAAAATACTCTGGCAGATGACCTAAGCAGAAACGTCATGGATCCTCACGAGTGGAAATTAAATCCACAAGTTTTCAGCATGATAATGCAAAAATGGGGGTGCCCAGACATAGATCTCTTTGCCTCCCCACTGAACTGCCAACTACAAAAATTCTGCACAAAGACTTATCACACACAAGCATGGAAAGTGGATGCTCTTTCGTTCAGCTGGAAAAGCCTACACGTTTATGCCTTCCCACCTCTGCCTCTCCTTTCAAAGGTACTCCAAAAAGCCAGACAAGAAAAACCACAGATGATTCTGATTGCTGCAGACTGGCCACGCCAGCATTGGTACCCAGTCTTAAAGAACTTAGCTCAAGGCCCACCTTGGATTTTGCCTCAAATTCCACACCTTCTGACTCAACAAAACAATCAGATCCTGCACAGTCAGCTCAAAACCTTATCCCTGGCTGCATGGCAGATTCATTAGCCAAACTGGCAACACCTCTCTCTAAAGCTGTTATGGATGTCATTTTGGAGGCCAGGAGGCCTAGCACCAGGAAATCTTATTCAGAAAAGTGGAAGAAGTTCTGTGCCTGGAACCATGATCAAAGCCTTGACCCTCTTATCCCTAACATTCCTCAGATACTACAATACTTAACTGAGATGCTGGACAAAGGACTATCCTTCTCATCCATTAAGATCCACGCTTTTGCCATATCGGCTCATTACAACACAGATCCTCCTATTTTCTCACATCCGTTGCTAAAGCAGTACCTCAGAGGGGCTAAAAACATAAGACCGCCTCGGAGAGCACCAACACCTACTTGAGACCTCAATTTTGTCTTGGAAAAGCTCACGTTACCTCCTTTTGAGCCAGCCAATTCAGCAGAATTAAAATATATATCATGGAAAACTGCCCTGCTACTGGCAATAACCTCAGCACGAAGGGTCACAGAACTACAGGCACTGATGGCATTGGAGCCTTTCATCATTTTCCACCAAGACAGGGTTTCCTTAAGAACAAACCCTTCATTTATGCCTAAGGTGGTATCCAGTGTGGCTCTTAACCAAACTATTCACTTGCCAATATTTTATCCAAATCCCCAGAATAAAGGGGAGAGAATTCTACATTCCTTGGACATACACATGCAATTACGCTTCTACTTGGACAAACAAAAGCTTTCAGGAAAACTGAGCAACTGTTTGTATCCTATGCTACAAGATCACAGGGAAAGGCTATTTCAAAGCAGACCATTTCAAAGTGGATAGGACACTGTATCCGGTTCTGCTACACACAGCATGGGAAACCTGTACCATCCAACGTTAAACCACATTCCACCAGGGCAACTGCAACTTCTACTGCCTACCTTAGAGGAGTACCTACCAAAGACATTTTGGAAGCTGCAACTTGGAGTTCAGTGCACACCTTTACCAAGCATTATCACTTGCCACTTTACTCTAGATCCAGAGCTGGCTTTGCCACTGCAGTGCTGCAGGGCCTCATAGCCACACCAAATCCTCTATAGAACCAGCCGCCCTGACTCAGCTTTGGGATTCTACCCAAGTGTAATGACTGCAGCAGTGAAACACGATGAACATAGTACAGTTTTGTACCTACCATAAATGTAGATGTTCGAGTGTCTTCACTGCTGCAGTCCTGGTTACCCACCCACCATCCCCTCTTTTGTAGCTGGGTCTTATCTATAACTTTCTACACTATACTTCCTATGTGGTGTATTTGCTGGTTACTGAAGGTTTTGTTTTTACCTTATGTATGATGTTCATCGTGCATACAGCTGCAGTCATAACAGATGGGTTTTCCTGCCGTCAGGCGGGTCCTCGGTCGGCCGAATTCCAAAGTCTAGGTCCGGCGTCGGATGTCGTCACCTCTTCCCTGACATCAGTGCGAGAGGGGGTATAAAAGAACCAGCCGACGCCATTTTCTCCAGTCTTACTTGCCGTGCGGTGCCCGAAGCAGAAGCAGTTCGCAAGTGCCAGTCGGCCAGCTCCTGAAATTACGAATATTTTTCGTCCGAAGTCTTCTTGAAAGCTAAGTACCCCGTTGGGGAAACTTTTCTTGCCTCAGACCGATGTCAGACAAAGTTAATAATTGCATTTCATGTGGGAAGCAAATACCACATAAGGAGTTTCATTCCCTCTGCATACCTTGCTTAGGCCCAGACCACGACGTCTCGGCCTGTCGCTTCTGTGCTACATTCAACAAACGCACTATTAAGCGTCGGGCGGAGTTCGCCCAACACTATTTTGGCAAAAAATTTAATTACATTATGTCGTCAGATCCTCCGACTCCAGTTTTGACTAAAAAACGCAAAGATAAGGACCGACTTACGAGGTTCGCGACTTCTACAGACACCACGCCAAAGCCTACTACAGGTGGTCCGGTTCTCAGTGAGGCACCTACGCAGCCCCTGACTACTGACGACACTTCATTGGCGGCGTCTTCTGTGCTCGAGGTCGCAGGCTCTTCGGCCCATACCCCGACTACAGATACCGAAGCCACTCTTGGCGGTGAAACTCAGAGTTTAGACAGACCTGCCACCTCTCAAGGTGTCTACAGGCCTTCCTCTTCTTTTTCCATCAAGGCTTTCACTAAGTCTAAAGCAGCCATGCATACTAAAAGATAGGCTCCACAGGGCCCTTCTCAAAGCCCCATGCCTAAAAAACAGATGCTCAAAATGGCTGAGGATTTGATTACTCTTATCAGGGGTTCCCAACCCCCCCCGGACAAAAGGCCCAGAGTGGAGGAAGAATCCCCCTCCTCGGACCAGGCCTTCATTATTTCAGAACATTCTGAAGACCAGGAACATTCTTACTCCCCTTTTGAAGATTCTGATGCAGAGGAGTCCATTCCCTCTGTCTCCCCCCCTGAGGATTATTCTTTTGGGGAAACCTTACATACCTTGAGGGAACACTTCCACTGGGAAGGCCAAGAGTACTCTGACTCCAAGAAAAGGCTTAGGGATTTCCTTTTGCTCCCTCAGCACAGGCCTCTGGCTATACCTCCTCCTGTCTTAGACATTCTAGATGATGTGTATTCGGAGGCCTGCCTTAACCCAGATTCTTTACCTCCAGCTCCAGTCAAGCCCGGCAGGTATTACCGGGTTCCTGACTCACACCAATTCCTATACAAAAGCCATGCGGCTGACCCAGAAACTATTTCACAGGGTCCCAAGGGAATTAAGGTCTCCACTGCTAAAAACCCATTACCTTCAGAGAGAGATTCCAGAGCTTTAGAAAGGTGGGGGAAAAAGGTATACACCTCGGCCACCTTAACCATGAGAGCATTAAACTGTCAGTTCCATATGTTAAAGTACCAACAGTTTCTGTTATCACAGTTGAGAAGCAAAATGTCACAACCTGAACAGCCAGACTTGAAGGAGTTGCAGGATTTGATACATAGTGCAGAACAAGTGGGTAAACATACCTTGCAATATGGTTTTGATGCTTTAGAGACCTCATGTAGAGCTGCTGTTACAGGATTAGTCATACGTAGACATGCCTGGCTCAAAGAGCAAACCTTACCAGATCATGTCAAAGCTAAATTACTAGATGCCCCTCTGCAAAAAGATGTATTGTTCGGTGTTAAAGCTGAGGAGGTATTAAAGAAAATGGAGGAAAAGGCAAAATCAATGCAAACAGTGAAAGATTTCCTACAGGTGCAACCTCCACGTTTCAGTAGAAATTGGCCTTCCAAAAATTGGTCCTTTCCAGCAACAGACAGACCCCAAAGAGGTAGATACAGGCGCCCGAGGGGCAGAGGACAATCTCAAGGATCGTTTAGAGGCAGACAATGGCAAGCACCTACACAAAGAGGTGGTGAGGATAGTTCACAACCATTCAGAAAGCAGAACCAATGACTTTCCCCTTTGCATGCCAAGCAAGGCTGAAATGGCAGCACCTTTAGGCAGAAAACTGGCATTATTTTCGAAAAATTGGCATATTGTCACAAAAGAAAAATGGATCCTGGACATTATAGACAGAGGCTACAGATTCCACTTTCACACCCTTCCAAAAATGAGAGGCATGCCAAACCTGCCACACAATCAAAGGGCAGAGGCTCAAAAACAAATTTCAGATCTCAGGGGACATGAAAGCTATTCAAGAGGTACCTGCACAAGAACAGGGTCAAGGTTTTTATTCCAGACTATTCCTGGTACCAAGGAAGGGAAAAGATTGGAGACCTATTTTGGACCTATCCATCCTGAACACATTTTTACTTGTACCAAAATTCAAGATGCTCACATTACAGCAGCTTCTTCCCATGCTGGGCAAGGAGTCTTGGCTGGTAACGTTGGACCTCAAGGAGGCATACCTGCATGTCCCAATCAGACAAGATTGCAGAAGATACCTCAGATTTCTTGCAGGTTCAACCCATTATCAATTCTCTGCATTGCCCTTTGGCTTATCTACTGCGCCCAGAGTGTTCACGAAATGCCTGGCATCAGTAATTGCCTACTGCAGACTTCAAGGGATACAAATATACCCATATCTGGACGACTGCCTGATCCAAGCGGACAGCAAGCACATACTTCAGAAACATCTGGCGTTTGTAATAATGTTGTTGAATTCTCTGGGATACACAGTCAACAAAAAGAAATCAAGGCTAATACCCTCTCAAACAATATTTTTCCTGGGTGCCAGCTTGGATACAAACACCCAGATGGCCTACCTCACGCCAGAGAAACAAGGGAAATTAACTCAATACTTCAGAAAACTGGCAACTTTCACCAGGCTGACTGCAAGGAAAATCCTGCAGGCTCTGGGATTCATGGCATCTTGCATCCTACTAATCCCATGTGCAAAGCTGCATATGAGAAAACTTCAATGGTACCTAAAAAACCTATGGTCTCAACACAGCCACAGTTTGGAAACAATAATACCACTGATTCCATGTCTTCAAAGGGAATTTCTGTGGTGGGCTCAAGCATGCCAAAGAAACACAGGCCTCCCATTCTGCAAGCCTCAAGCAAATCAAGTCATCACAACAGACGCCTCGGACTACGCCTGGGGGGCGCACATGTCAGATCGGTGCATTCAGGGCAAATGGTCCCAAAAAGAAAAGCACCTACACATCAATCAAAAGGAAATGGTAGTAATAAATGCTATTATAGCTTTCAAAGACCTACTGCATCCAGGTCAGCTATTGATAAGGACAGACAACACCACAGTAATGTGGTACATAAACAAACAGGGAGGAACCCATTCATTCCCCCTATGCAGGCTAGCCATGTCTCTTTGGAACATGGCTCTGGAATTACAAGTTGAACTTCAAGCACAGTACTTGCCAGGCAAGGAAAACACGCTGGCAGACAACCTAAGCAGAAATATGACAGATCCACACGAATGGAAGTTGCATCCTCAAGTGTTTACAAAGATAATTCAAGCATGGGGAAGGCCAGACATAGATCTCTTTGCCTCCCACAGAAATCACCAGTTGGCAAAATTCTGCTCAAGGACCTTTCACCCACAGGCCTGTAAAGTGGACGCACTCTCTTTCAGTTGGACAACAATGACAGTTTATGCCTTTCCACCTCTTCCTCTGCTGCCCAAAGTTCTATTAAAAACCAGAGCAGACAGACCAAAGATGATTCTCATTGCTCCAGACTGGCCAAGATAACACTGATACCCACTCCTGAGAAGCCTGACACATTCCCCACCATGGATCCTGCCTCTAATGCCACTTCTACTGACTCGGCACAACTTCAAAACCCTTCACAGTCAATCTAGCCTCATGGAAAATTCCTTAAATTCACAACAGACCGTACTCTCCAAGGAGGTGCAGGATGTCATTTTGGAGGCCAGAAGGCCCTCTACTAGAAAAGCCTACTCCGCAAAATGGAAACGGTTTTGTGCCTGGAATGAGAAAAAGGGTCAGAACCCTGAAATACTGAATTTACCTCAAATATTACAGTACCTAGCTGAGATGCTAAGCAGTGGACTTTCATTCTCCTCCATCAAAATCCATGCCTCAGCCATTTCTGCAGAATACAACACTGATCCTCCTTTATTCTCTCACCCCCTCTTAAGACAGTTCCTCAGAGGGGCTAAGAATATAAAACCCCCAAGGAAACAACCAATACCTGCTTGGGACCTCAATTTCATTCTAGAAAAACTAACCTTGCCTCCTTTTGAGCCAGCTGCTTCAACAGAACTGCAATATTTGTCCTGGAAAACAGCCCTCCTTTTGGCTATCACCTCAGCTCGCAGGGTTTCGGAATTACAAGCCCTCATGGCTGTGCAGCCTTTCATCATTTTCCATCAGGACAGAGTTTCCTTATGAACCAATCCGTCCTTTATGCCAAAGGTAGTATCCAGGGTAGCCTTGAATCAGGCTATCCACTTGCCTACCTTTTACCCTAATCCTCAAAATAAAGGGGAGAGACTATTACATTCATTGGACATTCACAGACAGCTGTGTTATTATTTGGACAGAACAAAGCCTTTCAGAAAATCAGAGCAACTCTTTGTGTCCTATGCTACAGGAGCTCAAGGGAAGCCTATTTCCAAACAGACAATTTCAAAATGGATAGCCCACTGCATACGTTTTTGTTACTCTTTTCATGGTAAAACTGTACCTACAGGCATCAGATCTCACTCCACAAGGGCCACAGCTACCTCTGCTGCTTTCCTCAGGGGGGTACCTACCAAAGATATTTTGGAAGCAGCCACTTGGAGTTCTGTACATACCTTCTCTAAGCACTATCACCTACCATTATACTCCAAATCTAGAGCAGGCTTTGCCACTGCAGTCTTGCTGGGCATCCTGGCTCCTCCTAGTTCCACCTAGTGCCTACCACCCCTTTTTTTAGCTTTGGGATTCTACCCATCTGTTATGCCTGCAGCTGTATGCACGATGAACATAGTACAGTTGTGTACCTACCATAAATGTAGATGTTCGAGTGCTAATACAGCTGCAGTCCAGGTTTCCCTCCCTCCTTCCCCTCTTGGAACAGGCCTAATGGCTAACACCTACTCATACAACCTGATTGGGGTATTCTTTTATGGTGTATTTGCTTGCAACTACTGTTTTTTGATTATATTGCATTGCATTATTACATAAATGTATGTATTGCCTTCCTTCTGGGGGCACCTGACATCTGGGGCAAGAAAAACTGAAGAAATTGGCGTTGGCTGGTTCTTTTATACCCCTGTTGCACTGACGTCAGGGAAGAGGCGACAACATCCGACGCCGGACCTAGACTTTGGAATTCGGCCGACCGAGGACCCACCTGATGGCAGGAAAACCCATCTGTTATGACTGCAGCTGTATTAGCACTCGAACATTTACATTTATGGTAGGTACAAAAACTATACTTTTTGTAAGCATTACGTATTGCCTATCTTTTTGGGGGCACCTGACATCTGGGGCAAGAAAAACTGAAGAAAATGGCGTCGGCTGCATCTTATATACCCCTGGCGCACAGACGTCAGGGAAGAAGCGACAGCAACTGACGCCGGACCAAGACTTTGGAACTCTGGCCGACTGCGGGACTGCCTGACGGCAGGATAACCCAAGTGTAATGACTGCAGCAGTGAAAGACACTCGAACATCTACATTCATGGTAGGTACAAAACTGTACTTTTATTGTATCCGCGGTGGTGGTGCTGCGGTAGCGTTGTCGCCTCACAGTAAGACGCTGTCCGGTTCAATTCTCAGCTAGAGCGTCTTCTGCGTGGAGACATGCATGAATGGACGTACCTTCGTTGAAGGTTGTGCGTCAGGGCTGGTAACTCGGCACGTAAAAATCAACTACCAGTCATTAGCGGACCAGAGTTCCGCTGTGGCAACCCCTAACCAGGAAAAGCCAAAAGACACAACAACAACAAAACTGTACTTTTATTCTAATGAGCTTTGGCTGCCTTCCTTCCTCCGGGATGGATGAGCTAGTCACTCCCATTCTCCCCCACCTGTCCCACTGATTGATTACTAGTTGTCTGGGGAGTATTAAGGGCATAATCTCTCTGCCATGGGGCCACTCCTGATGACAGGCATTTTTGTCATACTTTGATGTACATCACTCACAGAAATGTTTTATTTATGAAGTTAATATTAAGTTGGCCTGATAGATGTTGAAAAACTAGCATGATTTTATTTTTCTGCTTCGGCTGCTTGTATGAGTTTCTTCCTACAGTGCTGTCTGTGACTGTACCCTATGAAAGTTTATTGCCATTCCTCTGTCTGTTCCTGCCCTTCACTGAGAGTGTCTGCACTTTGAAATGATTTCTAGAGAGTGGAGAGAGGAATGATTCCGTTGCTTTTTGCTCCACCTTTGAAACAGACTTAACGACTGTTCCTTGAGCACACTACAGCCACTTTCTAATTTACAAAAAAAAAAAAAAAAAAAGAGTCTTGGCTGTAGGAACCGTTTTTACTCACTTTGTCACTCACAGGTAACAAGCTTACTACCTTTCATGACTGAACTGCCCACTCGATTGTGGCAGAAATCTAGCATTAAGAGAGCTGGTTTATTGTACAAGAGCAGCCTGGAATTAATCTTAGTAAGTCTGCATTTCCAGGCATTTGGAGAAAACTGCTGTCCCCTAGTGGCAAAGGAAGAAGAGAGGACTACAAATTCTTGAACTATCAGACATTATACAGAATACAGCAGGGAAATGCTACTCAAAGGAGGAAAAACTGGATTATGCTGTATTTGTATGTGGCAGTGTAAGGTCCCTTTTGCAGGAAGAGAAGACAATTTATGCTTAACATGTAATTATCTCTTTCAGTCTTGTTATCTACAGTCTTGTGTAGTATTAAACGTAATCATGCAAGACCCATCTTTACTAACAAAAGACAGGATTATTTGCTCCCCTTTTCTGTTTGTTCTAATTCTGTGTTTTGCTTTTTCTTAATAATTACATTTTTCTTTTTTTATGTACATAGTATTACTAAGCATGTAAAATGGGCAAAAGTGCCATAAATTGCATTAGCATCCCGCCAACAGTCATAATTATAATTGTGTGTGTGTGTGTGTGTGTGCGCGCGCACATATATGTTTATATGTGTGTTTATATATATATATATATATATATATATATATATATATATATGCGTGGGTGTCGTATATAAATTGTGTATGTGTATACATATATATATATATATATATATATATATATATATATAAATAAATATATATATATATATAAATAAATAGATGTAGAGATATATGTGTATGTATGTGTGTGTGTGTGTGTGTGTGTGTATATATATATATATATATATATATATATATATATATATATATATATACACACACACACGTATTTGTATAGCTTAGAGATATAATGTGTGTGGATGTGCATGCGTACACATATACATGTATGTGGTGATTGTATGTATATATCTACATATATGTATACATGTATATATGTGTGTGTGTGTGTGTGTATATATATATATATATATATATATATATATATATATATATATATATATATATATATATATACATATGTGTGTGTACATATATGTACATACACATACACACATGCATATATGTACGTATTTATAAGTTATATATAGTATGTGTGTGTATTTTTATATATAGCAACAGCTCCAAGATCCACAGCTAGTAAATCCAAGTGCAGCAAACTTTTCAATAAACAGGAAATGCTCTGAACTATAGAAAGCACAATTTAGTAAAACAAAGCTTTCAAGAATAGCAAATCCCTTCTTCAGTGTATAAAAAGCACAATAGAAATCACAATTTAATAAAACAAAGTTTTCAGGAATAGCAAATCAGTGTATAAAAAGCAGTGAATTGCTTTTTATACACTGAAGAAGGGATTTGCTATTCCTGAAAGCTTTGTTTTTATTAAATTGTGTTTTCTGTTGTTGAGTGTGTTTCCTGTTAATTTATAAATATATATATATATATATATATATATATATATATATATATACACACACACACACACACACACACACACACACACACACACACACACACACACACACACACACCCATCCTTCAAAACGCAGCCACTAGTCTTGTGTAGGCAAAGAGTTTCATACTGTTGCGATGTTACATACTTTATTCATTTTTCCCACCCAGTCTAATGTAGGACCAGCATAAACATTATACAGCCAGCATTAAATAGTTTTGCTGCTTTTTCTGCTTTTGACTCATTGAGCATCTTGGAATGTTCACCTTGTTATACACTTTCTAGGTATACATACAAGAAAATACACCACACAGCACTATTTTATCTTTACTGATGTGATGCATTGATACTTTGTGGTTTAGAATTAGTTATGATAAAACAACACTTTAACAAAATTGTTGTACTCCAGAGTATTTATTTTATAGTTCACATGGCTGTGTATTTTTTGTAACACTTTTTTTCTGTCTCCAGCGTAAGAGAGATGGATGCCATTCAAAGGCTTTTCAGCAATGGCCAAGAAATGGCTGCTAGGACTGAAGATGCTCTTCACAAGGCAGATTATCTCCTGCAGGTAAGTACTTTGCATGTTCTTGACATATGTTAAAATAACCCACTGCATTCTGTACTATTCATTTTGACTGCGCGCATGTGTGGGTGTGTGTGTTTTCAGCATTCAGCACAGTATGTCAGAATGTTGACGGTTACCACAATGTTTTTCTTTTTTAAGAAAAATAAATGGTCTTTAGAGGATAATCTGAAATGGTTCTAAGTGCTTAGTTTTTATGACTAATTCTTTGAATTCATTTGCAAACCCAGTGTTTATCATGATATTCACTATTGGAGTCATTCCTACTTTACATATTCTGCCTGCAGGTAGCTTTACCAGCTGGTCTGATTTCCATCTGATCTGTATCTTCCCCAAAGGTTTGTGCCAGTTCCTTGATTTGGCTGACTTTGCTGACACCTTCTTCAGATTTTTCACACATTTTGCTACCATGAATACTTGTATTTTCAGTCTGCCAGTCAGAATTTTCTTGTGTCTTGCAGTTATTTTTGTATAAATAGCTCTTGTCTGATATTTGAATTTAGAATCTACTGTTTAAAGTTGGTAATTGAATTGTTTGTGGGAAACAGATTACATGTAAAGACTTTATGATGTCGATGCATGTCTGTATTGTTCCATCTTCACCCTGAGGACAACTAGAAAGACAGTTAAACATCTGTGGGAATTCTTAATGAAAAAGGGGCACATGCCAGGTTCCAGGTTGTTATGGTGTCCATCTAGGCTTCTGGGAGACTACCCCCAAAGAAAAAAGACTGGTAAAAAGCTTGAGAAAAATGTTTGGAGACCAAGGACCTCTTGCTGAATTACTTGGGTCTTTAAAGGTCCAGTAATGCCAGACATATTCATAACCCTTGTCTTTGGAGTCTGTTCTCACTGAGGTTTCTAGCATGACCACTTGCAGGCCACACGTCAAATTTTTGCATATCCAACTAGACCAAAATGTCAGCTGCACCTTGTGAAGCTGAGGAGGCTTTGGTGTTGGAGGCAGCATTCATGTTACTGTAAGGGAGAGTGGTTAACACTTGGCTTGTGTTTCTGAGGATGTTTCTGTGGACCGAAGGTCTTCGTCATCTGCCCACCACCAGTAGCTTTCAGAAGGGTTCTTTCTGAAGCCATGAAGCATAAAGCAGCAAAGACAAATTGGTGCCAGTAAGCTTGTGTCAGATCAGGCCATACCTCTTATTTCTTCCACTTCCAAGGTTTATTTCTAGTAATTTTCTCAGCTGGTTATGGATTTCACGTCTTTCCTAAAGTCCATACAGCCAGTCCTGGAAACAGCAATGGTGTTTATGTCCCCTTATAAAGAGAGAAGTGTAGCACTTAGTGCGTAGGCTTCTGATATCCTTGATTCTGATGAGTAATGCTTTATATTTCTGAACAAAAAAGGTTAAGTGCCCTCCTAGCATTTTTGAAAGGGGAATAAAAAGGAAGACTGGTGAGAGGTGGTATGGTGGGCTTTGGGGAGAGAAGGGAGTCCAGGTTGACTCATGGCTGTTCTTGGATGGGAGTCACAGCCCTCGTGGCCTCCAAGCTTCTCCTTAGCTCTTGTCATTCTTTTCTGAATTTGCCCTTTTTCCTCTTTGCCTGTCTTATTGTTGTGTTACTTAGGAGATAAAGGCACAGATTTAGTTAAGTAGAGCTTAATTTTGATGACTGGGTTTGAAAAAGCTGCTTCACAAACTAAATTTTTTTACCTTCTTTGTCCAGTCTTAAGAAAATACCTTCAGCAGCGGGGCCAAAGAGCAGATCCTTGTCCAGTGGTACATTTAAGAACTCCGTCTTTACATGTTCTGGTATGGGCTAAGTCTTCAACTACTCCACGTCACAGACCATGTAAACACTGCCGTATATGTTTTGTCTACATTTTTGGGAATGCTTGGCCACTTGTGCATGTTTAAACATGGACCTATAGAAAAACGTCTTTCCTGAGGACAGAGTTATCTTTCTGACTCTATACCTACAGAATACTCTATATCAGGAGGTGTATTAGCCAGGGAGTTAGTGGTAGGTTGCATGGCTTGCCGCAGTCTGATGCTGCTGTCCCACTTGTACAGTAAAAGGCTACAGTGGTACCTTAGAAACAGATTGGGTCAACACTCACAACCACAGGAAGCAGAGAGTCATCTCTCTTACAGCAGGAATGAGATCTCATGGTAGATAGAATAGATACCACTCAGTATGAGCCCACTGTTTATTTATCTGTCTGTATCTTTCTATCTATCTATCCGGTTATGCTTTGTTGAACAGACCAGTCCCACTAGGCTAATGACCTCCATTAAGGGGAGACCTAAGCTGGTATTTATACTATTCGGAGAACTTCCCCTACTCTTTTCAGTAGATACTGTGGGGTCTTTTACATCCACCTGAGCTATCACAAAGTCAAGCAGATGGAATTTCAGTTTAATTTCATTATCCAAAGGAAGAATGACCCTCACAACAGTGTCCTCATATGTAGCCTGAGGGACCCATGTGGTTACAATTCAGGTTCAAGGTACTTGAGAGTAAAATATGAGGAAAAGGCATTTAAATATAAAATGAATGATGGCTGTCATTTTGACTTTAAAAACTTTCAGACAGATTTGAAAAAAGGGGTTCTCCAGTTCTGACAGCACAACTGTGATGTTGACAAACAGGGACATAATCTATTTTAAAAGTGTAAGAGAAATAGTTGGAAGTAAATTATTACATACAGATGTTCTTCATTCCACATTGCTGCAGTCCTAACTATTGGGTAGTCCGCTGTCCAGTCGGCCCGAATACCAAAGTATATGGCTGACGTCGGTCAGGGCGCATTAGACTGACGTCAGTACGTCAGGGTACTAATGCGCATGACCGACGTCATATCCTCAGTCTTTTTTGCCGCATGGTCCGATGCAGAAGCAATTTTGCGAGTGCAGGTTGGCGTTCTGAAAGTTTCTGAAGTCAGAGTTTCAGACCGAATCAAAGTTGGCTAAGTACCCCGTTGGGGAATATTTTGGTTTTTTCTTGCCTCAGTATTTAACCGGATGTCAGAAAAAGTGAATAACTGTATTTCTTGTGGGAAATAGATACCTCATAGGGATTACCATACTTTGTGTATACCTTGTTTAGGGCCTGAGCACGGCGTTGTTGGATGGCGCTCTTGTGCTAGATTTAACAAACGCACTATTAAGAGAAGGTTAGACTGTGCCAGGTTAGTGTTTGGGAAGCGTTGTAATTATAAAATGCCGTCGGATGCTCCGGCCGGCTTCGACTAAAAGCGCAAAGATAAAGCAGCAAAGCCTAGGGTGGAGGAACCGACAGTCCCAGGCGTCGGTTCTTTGGAAGGCTCAGTGGAGCGGAGGTTTTGCCAGGTGTCTCTTTGGAGTCTCAGGAAGAGACTTTACTGTTACAGGATGTATCCTCTCAGGAAGTAGGCCAGGCTGAGGGGCTTCTCAGGTGGCTGTTCTTCCCTCTCTTCCTAAGGTGGTTAGAGCCTCTCCTTCAGTTTCCAAGGCTTCTTTGAGGGGCAGGCCAAGTTTAGCTTCTGGGGGGTTTCTCCTAGTACTTCAGGATCTTTGCCTAAGAAACATATGCTTAAAATGGCAGAGGATTTGATTACTATGATTAGGGTTCTATGCCCCTCCTGATAAGAGGCCTAGGGTGGAACCTGAGTTTGAGAGTTTTGAGCAATGCTCGGAGGCTTGAGTCTTCGGCTGAAGACTTGCAGGAGTTCCCTCCTTATTCTGATTCTGATGTGGATGATTCTACTCCTTCTGCTTCTCCTCCTGAGGATTTTTCATTTTCAGAGACTCTGCATTCCATGAGGGAGCATTTTAAATGGGAAGGTCAAGATTTCTCTGATTCCAGGAAAAGGCTTAGGGAATTCTTGTTTTAACCCCGCATAGGCCTTTGGCTATACCTCCTGTTTTGAATGTGGTGGAAGATGTGTTTGCAGAGGCTTCCCTGAATCCTGATTCTTTGCCTCCTGCCCCAGTTAAACCGGATAGGTATTATAGGGTGCCTGAAGCTCATAAGTATCTTTTAAGAGTCCTAGGGCGGACCCAGAAACTGTCTCTCAGGGGCCTAAAGGTGTGAAGGCCTCAGTTGTTAAAAATCCTGTCCCTCCTGATAAAGAGGCAAGGGCTTTGGATAGATGGGGAAAGAAAGTGTATACTTCTTCCACTTTAGCCATGAGGCGTTGAATTGTCAGTTTCACATGTTAAAATATCAGAATTATCTTCTTTCACAGTTGAAATCTAAGGTGGATGCTCTGGCTGAAGGTATTGAGTGTAAAGAGTTGCAGGATTTAGTTCATGTGTCTGAACAGGTTGGTAAACATTCTTTGCAGTGTGGTTTTGATGCTGTGCAGGCCTCCTCCAGGGTGGCTGCCACTGGTTCTGTTCTTCGTAGGCACGCCTGGCTGAGAGATCAGAATTTAGCTGAGCATGTTAAGACAAGGATTTTGGATGCTTCTTTACAGTCTGATGTGTTGTTTGGTTCGCCTGTGGAAGCAGTTTTGAAGAAAATGGAGGACAAGGCTAAGTCTATGCAAACTGTTAAAGATTTTTACAGGTGCAGCCTCCAAGTTTAGTAGAAATTGGCCCACTAAGGGATGGACTTATCCTGCTTATGATTCCCAGTCTAGGGGTAGGTCTAGACGTGGTAGGGGCAGAGCTCAGGGTTCTTTTAGGCCTAGGACAGGGAGTTCCCCTGCTCAGACTTCTGGTGAGGGCAGGGGTCAGTCCTTTCGTAAGCAGACCCAATGACCTACCTTTTCAGCTGCCAGTACATTCTCGCCTGGCAGCACCTTTGGGAGGAAGGCTGTCTCTTTTCAAAGAAAATTGGGATTTAATTACCCAAGACAGATGGGTTCTGGATATTATTCACCACGGTTACAGGTTTTATTTCCATACCTTGCCTCCTTTCAAAGGCATGCCAGACATTCCTCCTCTTCAAAGGACAGAGGCTCACAAGCAAATTTCTCTGTTGCTCCAAATAGGGGCCATTCAGTCAGTTCCTGTGCGGAAAGGGGCCTAGGATTTTATTCTCGCCTGTTCCTAGTACCAAAGAAGGGGAATACGTGGAGACCAATTCTGGATTTATCTATCCTCAACACTTATCTGGACATTCCCAAGTTCAAAATGTTGACGTTACAACAGCTTTTACCTCTGCTGGGCAAAGATCACTGGATGGTAACTTTAGATCTCAAGGAAGCTTACCTTCATGTGCCAATCAGACTAAGTTGCAGGAAGTATCTGCGTTTTCGAGCTGGAAATTCTCATTATCAGTTCTCTGCATTGCCCTTTGGCTTATCTACTGCGCCCAGAGTATTCACAAAGGTTCTGGCTCCAGTGATAGCTTACTTCAGGCTAAAAGGAATCCAAATTTATCCTTACTTGGACGACTGCCTGATTCTGGCTCAAGAAAAAGAAGATCTTATACAGCATCTGAAATTTGTCATAGCAGTGCTAAGATGCCTAGGGTATTCTGTGAACGAAATAAAGTCCAGTCTAGTACCCTCTCAAGACATGTGCTTTCTGGGTGTGAGACTGAATACAGCAGCCCAGATGGCCTTTTTAACCCCGGACAAACAAAAGAATCTTTCCAGTTACTTCCATCATCTATCTCTTCAGTCCGGGCTGACTGCAAGGACAGTCCTTCAAGCCTTAGGGTTCATGGCATCTTGTATTCTGGTGCTTCCCAATGCCAAACTGCATATGAGGAAGCTACAATGGTATCTCAAAAATCTGTGGACACAGCACTGCCAGGATTTGGACACTGTCATTCAAATAATACCTTGCATTCAAAAGGAATTTTTGTGGTGGGCTCAGGAATGTCACCTAAACAAGGGACTCTCTGTGACCCGGCCAGAGGCAAGTCAGATTCTAACGACAGATGCCTCAGATGTTGCTTGTGGAGCTCATCTAAATGGAAAGTGGATACAAGACAAGTGGCCTGCCAGACTACAGCATCTACATATCAACATGAAAGAGATGTTAGCAGTTCAGTTTGCATTAATGGCTTTCAAGGAGTTACTTCTTCCAGGGCAGGTGTTGATTCTAACAGACAACACAACTGTCATGTGGTACATCAACAAACAAGGGGGAACACATTCTTACCCATTGTGCAGACAAGCAATGATTTTATGGGAGACTGCGCTCAGTCTGCAACTAACTCTTCAGGCAAGGTTTCTGGCGGGAGCACAGAACTCCTTAGCAGATGTATTAAGCAGACAAATCATGGATCCCCACGAGTGGAAACTGGATCTTCATGTATTTCAAAATTGACAGTGTCATGGGGAACTCCAGACATAGATCTGTTCGCTTCTCCACTAAACCACCAGCTGCCAAAGTTTTGCAGAAAGGATTTCATCACACAGCTTGGAAAGTGGATGCTCTTTCTTTCAGTTGGAAAAATCTTCATGTGTATGCCTTTCCACCTCTGCCTCTTCTTCCAAAGGTGCTTCTAAAGGTCAGACAAGACAAGCCAAGGATGATTTTAATAGCTCCAGATTGGCCTCGGCAGCACTGGTACCCATTACTAAGGAGTCTGGTAAGGAAGCCTCCATGGCCTTTACCCTTGATTCCACACCTGTTGTCTCAGAGGGACGGTCATCTGCTCAATGTCAAGCTTCACTCTCTACATCTAACAGCCTGGCATATTCTGTTTTGAAAGACAGCAGGTCTCAGCTTCCTCAACAAGTTTTAAATGTGATTATGGAAGCCAGAAGACCTAGTACAAGGAAAGTGTACGCAGAAAAATGGAAGAGATTTTTGTTTTGGAGTGCAGCAAACAATTTGGAGATTACTGAGCCTAATTTGAGTGTGGCTCTTCAATATCTTACTGAGTTACTGGACAAAGGTTTGTCTTTCTCTTCCATTAAGATTCATGCTGCAGCTATTTCAGCTCACTATGATTGTGACCCACCATTGTTTTCGCATCCTTTGTTCAAGCAATTTCTTAGAGGGCAAAGAATATAAGACCCCCACGTAAAGCTCCTACTCCTGCTTGGGATCTCAATTTTGTGTTGGAGAAACTTACTCTACAACCTTTTGAGCCTGCGGCTTCTGCTGAATTGAAATACTTGTCATGGAAGACTGCTCTTTTGTTGGCCATTACTTCTGCAAGAAGGGTTTCTGAGTTGCAGGCCCTTATGGCAGTGGAGCCTTTTTTGATTTTTCATAAGGATAGGGTATCTTTACGTACTAATCCTTCCTTTATGCCTAAGGTGGTTTCTAGTGTGGCTTTAAACCAAACTATTCATTTGCCTACCTTTTATGCAGATCCCCAAAATAAAGGGGAAAAGATTTTGCACACTTTAGATGTACACAGGCTATTGCGTTATTATTTGAGCAGGACTAAGGATTTTAGGCAGTCTCAGCAGTTGTTTGTTTCTTTTGCTTTGACTTCAAAGGGCAAGCCTGTGTCAAAACAAACTATTTCTAGGTGGATTGGGTGTTGCATTACATTTTGTTATTCCCATCATGGCAAGGAGATTCCAGCTGGGATTAGGCCTCATTCCACTAGGGCTACTGCCACTTCCACAGCATTTCTAAGGGGGGTGGCAACTAAGGATATTTTGGAGGCAGCTACTTGGAGTTCAGTGCATACTTTCTCTAAGCATTATCACCTTCCTCTCTACTCTAAGTCTAGGGCTGGTTTTGCCACAGCTATTTTGCAAGGCATGTTGTCAGTTCCTGCTTCCTTATGATTTGCCAGCCTCCCTTACCTCTGCTTTGGGATTCTACCCAATAGTTAGGACTGCAGCAATGTGGAATGAAGAACATAGTACAGTTTTGTACCTACCATAAATGTAGATGTTCGAGGATCCACATTGCTGCAGTCCAATTTACCCTCCCTCCTTCCCATCTGTGTTTAGGGGTGGTTGTGTAGGTGAGGTTATATTCTGCTAATTGTGTATATATTGTATATATATATATATATTTTTTGGTGCAGGTATTTTGGGAGTTTTTGTTTTTGGCCTTATCTTTTCAGGGTCTTCTGACATCTGGGGCAAGAAAAGACTGAGGATATGACGTCGGTCATGCGCATTAGTACCCTGACGTACTGACGTCAGTCTAATGCGCCCTGACCGACGTCAGCCATATACTTTGGTATTCGGGCCGACTGGACAGCGGACTACCCAATAGTTAGGACTGCAGCAATGTGGATCCTCTAACATCTACATTTATGGTAGGTACAAAACTGTACTTTTTATAATATTTATTTTTGAAGTGCCCTATGCATTTTATTAACTGTGGGTCAAGTAGTTTTATCTGGAATTTTCAGTGTGTAATGATTAGTCTTTACTCTGAAGACTTCATTGGACTAAAGAGTTTCTTTATTTTATTAAAAGTGCTTATATAGTTAGTTATGAGTGTTCTTTCTTGCTTTATCTTCTGTCACAGCTGTAGTAGTTTTTGATTTAACATGGTTTTATATTACCCTGAGAGATGCAGCAAATACTTTTTTTGTTAAAGTCTTTTGGTAAAACAGATGTTCTTCGTGTTTCACTGTTGCAGTCATTACATTTGGGTTATCTGCCTGCAGGCAGCCCTCAGCCGGTCTGAATATCAAAGTCTTGGATTCCTGCATTGGATGCTGTCTTTTCTTCTATGACGTCAGGTCGTCAGGGGTATATAACATGCAGCCGATGCCATTACATCAGTCTTTCTTGCCGCGCGGTGCCCAAAGCAGAAGCAGTTCGCAAGTGCCGGCCAGCCGACTCCTGAAATTTTCATTTTCGAGTTTCAGAACCAAAGTCTTCAAAAAAGCTAAGTACCCCATTGGGGATCCTTTTTCTTGCTCTTAACCAATGTCAGTAAAGTTAACAATTGTATTGCCTGTGGAAAGCAAATACCTCATAAAGATTTTCATTTGTACTGCATTCCTTGCTTAGGCCCAGACCACAATGTCCCTTGCTCTCGGTTTTGTGCCTTATTCAACCCCCAAACTATTCATAGTCTGTTTATTTTTGCAGCAAATTATTTTGGTACTCGGTTTAACTATCCAGAAGTGGCTTCGGTAAGCCATCCGACTACCGACATTCCGAAAAAATGTAAAGATAAAGACAGAGACAGACCGCATAGGTCCAAAGCTGCAGACGACACTCCTGTTAAGCTAGTCGCCATTTCGCCAGTACTCTTCAGATTCGCAGGCCTCTAGTGAGACCCATTCGGAGTCTGGTATGCCGCGAGATGCTTCTTCGACTATGGAACCTGCAGATGTCTCTACCTTAGATGGGTCTGGAGCCTCTGTGCAGACACCGGCTTTTGAGGGTGTATTCAGGCCTACTGACTTGCATTTCAAACTGACGCCATCTTCTTCAAGCCCTAAAACTCGACCCATGCCTAGAAAACCGATGTCCAAACCACATGGTCAGGCCCATATGCCTAAAAAACAAATGATAAGAATGCCTGAAGACCTTATTACTTTAATTAGGGGAAGCCAGCCTTTATCCTCTTAAGAGACCTAGAAATGACTTTCCTTCTGATTCTTCTGATCAGGATTCTGAAATTTCTGATGTTCTTCATGTTTCACTGTTGCTCTGTTTCTTCTGATTACCAGGATTTGCCCTTATCTACCTATGAGGATTCTGATGCAGAGGATTCCATTCCCTCTGCTTCCCCTCCAGAAGATTTTTCTTTTGGTGAAACCTTGCACACGATTAGGGAGTATTTCCACTGGGAAAGCCAGGATTACTCTGACTCCAAAAAGAGGCTTAGGGAATTCTTACTCCACCCTCAACACAGGGCTTTAGCTATCCCTCCTGTCCTGGACATTGTAGATGATGCCTTCTTGAAATCTAGCCTGGCCCCAGAAACTTTACCTCCAGCTCCCAGGAAGCCTGACAGGTATTACAGAGTACCTGACTCTCACAAGTTCCTCTTCAAGAATCCTACTGCGGACCCAGAGACCATTTACCAAGGACCTAAAGGCATTAAGGCTACTACTGCCAAAAACCCTACCCCCTCTGATAGAGATTCCAGGGCTTTTCACAGATGGGGTAAGAAGGTATACACTTCTGCTGCTTTGGCAATTAGGACCTTAAACTGCCAGCTTCATATGTTAAAGTATCAGTAGCATATTATGGGACTATTTAAACAGAAAATGATGTTGATTCCTAACTATGCTGAAAGTAAAGAATTACAGGATGTAATGCATTCTGCTGAACAAGTTGGTAAACATACTTTGCAATGTGGTTTTGACTCTTTAGAAGCATCTTGCAGGGCTGCTGTCACTGGGTCTGTACTTAGAAGGCATGCTTGGCTTAAGGAGCAAAATCTGCCAGATCATGTTAAAGCTAAATTACTGGATGCTCCTTTAAACCAAGACCGCCTGTTTGGCAACAAAGCAGAAGAAGTCCTTAAAAAGATGGAGGAAAAAGCTAAATCTATGCCAACTGTTAAAGATTTCCTGCAAGTACAGCCTCCTAGATTTAGTAGGCATTGGCCTTCTAAGAATTGGTCCTTTCCTGTCTCTTCCAGGCCTTCTCAGTCCAAACCCAGGAACAGCAGACCACCTAGGCTACAGTCTCAAGGTACTCACAGGCCTTAGCAGTGGGGGGGGGCACTTCCAAAGCTGGAAGTAGTAAGACACCCCACTATGGAAAAATGTCACAATGACTGAACCTTAAACATTCCAAGCCCTGCTCCCTTAGGGGGAAAGATCGCCCTGCATGCAAAAAACTGGAAACTCATTACCCAGGACAAATGAGTTTTAAATATAGTCTTCCAAGGATACAGATTCCACTTCCACACCTTACCAAGCCCAAATGGTTGGGTAGACCTACCCCCAAGTCAGTGGGCAGAGGCTCAACAGCAGGTTGAATAAGGCATGAATAAGTATATAAACCAGTTAAAAAGTGAATGTTCTGAGATCCATGAAGGCGAAAGGCCGAGGTACCAGATCGTTAACCAAATAATAAAGAAGATACTCTGGTGGAGTGCTGGTGATTCTGTGTTTTTTTATTTTGCTCAACAGCAGGTTCTCTCTCTTCTAAGTATCAGGGTTATTCAACCTGTCCCAGCAGAAGAAAGTGGACAAGGTTTTTACTCAAGACTTTTCCTGGTACCCAGAAAAGACAGCTCCTGGCATCCTATCCTGGACCTCTCTATTCTAAACACCTTTTTGGTAATCCCAAAATTCAAAATGCTAAAACTTCAACAGCTGCTTCCTATGCTAGGCAAAAATGTCTGGTTGGCAACCTTAGACTTAAAGGAAGCTTACCTGCACATTCCAATAAGGGAATCTTGCAGGAAATACGGCTCCATGCACCATCAGTTCTTTGACTTCCCTTTGGCTTATCTACTACGCCCAGGGTATTCACAAAGTGTCTAGCTCCAGTCATTGCATTTTGCAGGCAAAGAAATATTCAAATATACCCGTACCTGGACGATTGTCTAATTCAGGCAGAAAGCCAGGACATTCTACTTAAACATCTGGCATTTGTAAAGAAACTTCTAACCTCACTGGGGTACACCATAAATGAAAATAAATCTCATCTAGTACCCTGCCAACAAATTGTATTCCTGGGAGCAAGCTTAAACATAACTTCCCAGATGGCTTACCACACACCAGAGGAACAAGTTTGACAGCCTACTTCAAACTACTGGCCACAAAGACCCAGCTATCTGCAAGGAAAATCCTGCAGGCCCTGGGGTTCATGGCCTCTTGCATTCTACTAATTCCATATGCAAGACTGCATATGAGGAAACTACAATGGTATCTAAAAAGCCTATGGTGTCAACATTCTCAGCACCTGGAATCAATGATTCCTATCATTCCTTATATAAAGATAGAGTTCCTTTGGTGGGCAGAGGCCTGCCAACAAAACAAGGGACTGCCATTCACTCTACCCCCTGCCACCCAAACCCTAACAGACACATCATGGGGGGCTCACTGGCAGGATAGTGCATTCAGGGCAAACGGAACCCAAGTCAAATGCACCTGCATATCAGTCAAAAAGAAATGTTAGCTGTACAGAATTCCCTGACAGCCTTCAAGGACCACATTCTTCCAGGGCAATTATTGGTAAAGACAGACAACACCACTGTTATGTGGTACATAAACGAGCAGGGGGGAACCCACTTGTACCCTCTCTGCAGACTAGCCATGGCTCTGTGGAGCACAGCCTTGATCTACCAAGTGCACCTACAAGCTCAATTCCTGCCAGGTAAGCTAGATTCACTGGCAGACGACCTAAGCAGAAATCTCATGGACCCACATGAGTGGAAACTGGAACCAAAGATATTCAACCTTTTGAGAAACAAATGGGGGAATCCAGAGATAGACCTGTTTGCCTCCCCTCAGGACTTCATTTGGACAAATTCTGCACAGGGACTTCCCACAGTCAAGCTTGAAATGCCCTGTCCTTCACCTGGGAAAGCCTCTCAGTTTATGCCTTTCCCCCTCTTCCTCTCCTCTTAAAAGTTCTGCTAAAGATCAAACAGGATAAACCAAGGACAATACTGATTGCACCAGACTGGCCACGCCAGCACTGGTACCCCCTCTTGCGCAGTATGTCACTGCTGGAACCATGGTACCTACCTCAGACCCCTTCCTTGCTGTCCCAGCAGGAGGGCCAGATTCTGCACCCTCAGCTTCAAACCCTGAACCTTGCAGCCTGGTTAATTCCTTGAGCTCTCCAATAGCATCCCTCAGTAAGCAGGTGCTAAATGTCATTTTGGAGGCAAGGAGACCTAGTACTAGAAAATCCTATGCAGAAAAGTGGAAAAGATACTGTTCCTGGAGCCAGACTCAGGGGATGGGCACAACGGTGCCCAGCTTACCGTATATTCTTCAGTACTTAACAGAGATGCTCCACAAGGGCCTTTCCTTCTCGTCAATTAAAATTCATGCCTCAGCCATTTCAGCACATTATAATACTGAACCACCTCTCTTTTCTCACCCCCTGTTAAAGCAATTCCTCAGAGTGGCCAGAAATGTAAGACCACCCAGGAGAGCCCCTACTTCAGCCTGAGACCTTAACTTTGTATTGGAAAAACTCATTCTACCTCCTTTTGAGTCAGCTGCAACTACAGAGTTGAAATTCTTTTCTTAGAAAACAGCCTTCCTTCTAGCCATCACTTCAGCAAGAAGAATGTCTGAATTACAGGTTCTCATGGCAGTGGAGCCCTTCATCATCTTCCATGCAGACAGGGTGTCCCTCAGGACCAAGCCTTCCTTTATGCCCAAGGTGGTGTCTAGTGTAGCCCTTAATCAGTCCATTCATTTGCCTACTTTTTTCCCAAATCCACAAAACAAATGAGAATGAATACTGCACTCTTTGGACATGCACAGACAACTTAGATTTTATTTGGACAGGACTAAACCTCTCAGAAAATCTGAACAGCTGCTAGTTGGCTTTGCTGCAGGGTCTGAGGGGAAGGCCATTTCACAGCAAACCATTTCTAAGTGGATAGCTCATTGCATTCATTTCTGCTATAAGCACCATGGAAAACCTACCCCACAGTGGATAAGATCACATTCCACCAGGGTTGCATCTACCTCTACAGCCTTTCTCAGAGGTGTCCCTACCAGGGACATCCTAGAAGCTGCTACCTTCACCAAGCATTACCACATGCCTATTTTTTCTAAATTCCGAGCTGGTTTTGCCACTGCAGTTTTGCAGGGCTTAATAGCTGGTCCTAATGCTCTTTAACATCCTCCTCCCTTCCTTAGCTTTGGGAATCAACCCAAATGTAATGACTGCAACAGTGAAACATGAAGAACATAGCACAGTTGTGTACACTTACCATAAATGTAGATGTTCGAGTGTATTCACTGTTGCAATCCTGGTTACCCTCCCACCACCCCCCTGACTTCTCTTGGCTATACTTTTCTTCTTGTTTAATGTATTTCAGCTTTCTGGTGTATTTGCTTTTTTTGTTGGAGGTTAACCTAACATATACTTGCTTTCCATTATGGGGGCACCTGACATCTGGGGCAAGAAAAACTGATGTAATGGCATCGGCTGCATGTTTTATACCCCTGACAACCTGACATTATGGAAGAAGAGACAGCATCTGACACAGGAATCCAAGAATTTGATATTTAGGCCGGCTGAGAGCTACCTGCAGGCAGATAACCCAAATGTAATGACTGCAACAGTGAATACACTTGAACATCTATATTTATGGTAAGTGTACACAACGGTACTTTTTAAATGGGGCTTTGCATATTAGACCAGTGTTTCTCAGCTGTCGGGCCACGGCCTGGTACTGGGTCCAGGCATGAATTATACTGGGCCGCAAGCGGTTGAGAAACACTGCCCTAAGTGAAACAAAATTCTTTTGAGTAAACCGTTTTGACAGTAAACTGATTTTAGATTAGGCCACATGAAATAATAATGTTCTGTTAACGGGTAAAGATTCAGTATATCCGTAGTACATTTTAAGTAACACTTGCATAATAATCACTGGGTGCATATAGACCTTTAATACTTGTATAGTGAGTGACATATGAATGGTTAGTATAGATAGTGTTAAATGAGTCAAATGCTTTTATTTTTTCTGCAAAATGCCTGCCTATTTTCTAAACAGAGAGTGAGAGAGCGAGAGACTGTGTGTGTGTGTGTGTGTGTGTGTGTGTGTGTGTGTGTGTGTGTGTGTGTGTGTGTGTGTGTGTGTGTGTGTAAGATTGGAAGAGAGTGAGAGCGATGTGTGAATGAATGAGTGTAAGAATGAGAAAGTGTGTGTGTGTGTGTGTGTGTGTGTGTGTGTGTGTGTGTGTGTGCATGTGTGTGTCTCCTTGTGTTTCTGTGGGCATACCTGTTTTGTGTAACATCAGCAACTCAAATTGAGAACTAATGCACTGCGGTTATGTGTATTTATGTCATATAATACTCTGGCCACCACCTGCATGCTTCTGCAATTGTACTTTGTGTATAGATTCAAGGGGGCATGCCTTCTCTACTTCCTGTAACTGTGTCGTTTAGTTTTGTGAATTCGTATGAGCAGACCTTCAGCATGTTTCAGCCAAGCGCGGGAGGTGGCAGATGATGTCCTTCAAGGATGCATCTGCAGTCATAACAAATGGGTTGTCCTGTCGTCAGGCAGCCCTTCGGTCGGCCAGATTCCAAAGTCTGGGTCTGGCCTCGGCTGGTGTCGCACTTCACCCGACGTCATCTCTGCTGGTCTTCGGGTATAAAGGCATCAGCCGACGCCATTTTCCCCAGTCTTTCTTGCCGCGTGGCGCCCGAAGCAGAAGCTGTTCGCAAGTGCCGGTCAGTCAGATCCAGAGATTACTACTACCGAATACTACTTGAAGACTTCTAAAAGCTAAGTACCCGTTGGGGACTCTTTCTTGCCTCAGCCGATGTCAGAAAAAGTAAATAACTGTTTAACTTGTGGGAAACAAATACCTCATAAAGATTTCCACTCTTACTGCTTACCTTGTTTAGGCCCAGACCACGGCGTAGCAGCCTGTTTAGCCTGTGCTTCCTTCAACCGACGAGCGGCAGGCGTCGGTCGGAGTTTGCTGAACAGTTTTTCGGCTCAGATTTTGCGTACATTATGCCGTCGGACCCTCCGACTACACAAATTGTTAAAAAACGCAAAGAAAAAGACCGACACTCTCGGTCCGCGGTTTCGGCCGAAACCTCGGTTAAGCAAACCGCAAGTGTCTCGGTTTCGGCCGAAACCGAGCAAACGGGTCAATCTTCAGCCGAATCCATGACTACTACCAAGGCTCCTGCTACCCTAGTTGAATCGGCCTCTGAAGTTTTGCCTACTAATGTGGTTTCTAGTGAATTGTCAGACACCATCCCTTTGGATGTCTCTACCCCAGCACGTGGTGCTGCTAGGCCTCCTGCAGCCATGTCTATTAAGGCCTTTGCCAGGGCCAAAGCAGCCAAAACTGCTAAATCTGTGCCTGTTAATTCCCCCTCACACAGGCCCAGTTCCAGTTCTCAAATGCTTACTCTGGCAGAGGATCTCATCTCTTTAATTAGGGGATCCCAATCTCACCCAGACAGGGCCTCTCAGCCTCCAGAAAAGAGACCTAGAGCAGAGCCCCCAGAGCCAGTGTCCTCTGATGATTCTTCGGATGACTCAGTCATTACAGACCATCCAGAGGCTCCTTTTTCTACTTATGAAGATTCCGATGCTGAAGAATCTATTCCTTCTGCCTCTCCACCGGAGGAATTTTCCTTTGGGGAAGCCTTACATGCCATGAGAGAACAATTCCAATGGCAGGGACAAGATTTCTCAGATTCAAGAAAAAGGCTTAGGACCTTTCTACACTTACCACAACATAGGCCCTTAGCTATACCTCCAGTTCAACCTGTTGTGGATGATGCATTTAATGATGTTTGCACTGCTCCTGATACTTTACCTCCAGCCCCTACCAAACCAGATAGGTTTTACAGGGTACCAGACACTCATCACCACCTATACAAGGCCCCACTTGCAGATCCTGAGACTATCTCCCAGGGCCGTAAAGCAGTAGCTTCGACCACAGCAAAGAACCCCTCTCCCTTCTGAAAGGGAATCCAGGTCCTTAGAGAGATGGGGGAAAAAAGTTTACACCTCTGCTACTCTCTCAGCTAGAGCTTTGAACTGTCAGTTTCATATGATCCAATACCAAGAGTTTATGCTTGATCAGTTAACTAAGAAACTATCCTCTGATGACTCCTTAGATAAGAAATATGTTTTAGAAATGGTGAATAACATTCAGCAGGTTAGTAACCATTCTTTAAAATGTGGCTATGATGCACTGGAGGCTTCATTTAGATCAGCCATGACTGGCACAGTGATAAGAAGGCATGCCTGGTTGAAGGAACAGGTCTTGCCAGATCATGTTAAAGCAAAGCTGTTAGATGCTCCTATGGATAAGGCCAGTCTATTTGGTACCCCTGCTCAGCAAGTAATGAAGAAAATGGAAGAGAAGGCAAAATCTGTACAAACAGTTAAGGATTTCTTACAGGTTCAGCCCCCAAGGTTTAGCAGGAACTGGCCTTCCAAAAATCGGTCCTTTCCAGACTCCTCAAAATCTCAGAGAGGCAGGAATAGACGTTCCAGAGGCAGAAATCAATCCAGAGGAGGTGCCTACAGAGGACGCCAGTGGCAAGGCAATAACCAGCGAGGCACAGACACAACCACTGCCACTACAACTGGACAATCACAGTGACTTGGCTCTGACACCACCTACCAGGGAACAAATAGCAGCACCTTTAGGCGGAAAGTTAGCCTTATTTACAAAAAACTGGCACTATATCACAAAAGACAAGTGGATTTTGCAAACCATAGACCAAGGCTACAGGTTTCACTTCCACACCTTACCAGTAAAAAGAGGAATGCCAAACCTACCGCCAAATCAAAAAACAGAAGCTCTAAAGCAGATAGCTCAATTAACAAAGATGAGAGCTGTGGAAAGAGTACCACTAACAGAACAGGGCAAAGGATTCTACTCCAGACTCTTCCTAGTACCAAGAAAAGAGAAAAGTTGGAGACCTATTCTCGACGTGTCCGTTTTAAACACATTCATCATTGTCCCAAAATTCAAAATGCTGACCCTACAGCAACTTCTTCCCATGCTGGGCAAGGAGTGTTGGCTGGTAACTCTAGATCTCAAGGAGGCATACCTGCACATCCCCATACGACCAAATTGCAGAAGATACCTCAAATTTCTTGCAGGATCAGAGCATTATCAATTCTCAGCATTGCCCTTTGGCTTATCTACTGCGCCCAGAGTATTCACAAAATGCCTGGCATCAGTAATCGCTCATTGCAGGCTACAGGGAATCCAAATTTATCCATACCTGGACGACTGCCTGATACAAGCGGACAACAAAAGCAAACTGACAAAAGACTTACAAAGAGTCATTTGCTTACTACAAGCTCTGGGATGCACAGTCAATTTAAAAAAGTCAAGACTGATACCATCCCAAACAAGAACATTCTTGGGTGCGGAATTGGACACAGTAAAACAGATGGCATTCCTAACTGCAGAAAAACAAGCACAAATCCCTCTTTACTTCTTGGCATTAACAAAGCAGAACAAACTAACAGCAAGAAAAGTACTGCAGGCCTTGGGCTTCATGGCATCATGCATAATCCTGGTCCCCCATGCCAGACTGCATATGAGAAAACTACAGTGGTACCTAAAGAATTTATGGTCTCAACACAGGCACAGCTTAGAAACCGAAATCCCACTAATACCATGCCTGAAACAGGAGTTCTTATGGTGGGCTCAAGCATGCCAGTCAAACCCAGGCTTGCCCTTCCACAACTTTCAAGCAAGCCAAACCATCACAACAGATGCCTCAGACCTAGGCTGGGGGGCACACCTGCTGGACAAATGCATACAAGGGTTATGGACTCCAGACCAGCTGCACCTGCACATAAATCAAAAAGAAATGCTGGCAGTAAAACTAGCAATCCAGAATTTCAGACCTTTCCTCAGAGAAGGCCATTTAATGATAAGGACAGACAACACCACAGTCATGTGGTACATCAACAAACAGGGAGGCACTCATTCTTACCCCCTATGCAGAATGACTCTGGACCTTTGGAATATGGCTCTGAGCTACAACATCCAGTTACAGGCAATGTTTGTACCGGGAAAAGAAAACACCCTAGCAGACATGTTAAGCAGAACTACCTCGGATGCTCACGAATGGATGCTACACCCGGACATCTTCAAGGCCATCACAAAAAAATGGGGAATGCCACAAATAGACCTATTCGCATCCCCACTCAATCACCAGCTCAAGAAATTTTGCACAAGGACATACCACCCACTTGCATGGAAGGTGGACTCTCTATCCTTCAGTTGGAAAGGCCTGACAGCATATGCATTTCCACCTCTTCCTTTGATGCACAAGGTACTACTGAAAATCAAAGAGGAACGTCCAAGGATATTTCTGATAGCTCCGAATTGGCCAAGACAACATTGGTATCCATTGCTGAGGAGCATGTCTCGGGGGAGAATGTGGACACTACCCCTGATGCCTTTGATGTTAACTCAGAACAACTACAACATCATGCATCCAAACCTAAAAACTCTGCAACTGACTGCCTGGAACATCACATAACAGCAACTAACCCAGATTTATCCCAAAGGGTTAAAGACATTATCCTGGAAGCCCGCAGACCTTCAACAAGAAGGAACTATGCAGGAAAATGGAAAAGGTTTGTCATTTGGAGTACTGAAAGAGGAAAAGATGTGTCGAACATAGATATTGCTAACATCCTAGAGTACTTGGCAGAGCTCCTCCATACAGGCCTGTCCTATTCCTCCATCAAGATACATGCATCAGCTATTTCTGCAGAATACAGCTTCGATCCCCCTGTCTTCTCACATCCTCTACTCAGACAGTTCCTCAGAGGAATCAAGAATGTAAAACCTCCTAGGAAACCACCATTACCAGCATGGGACTTGAACTTTGTGCTAGAAAAATTGACACTCCCTCCATTTGAACCAGCAGCAACAGCAGATCTTCAACACCTATCATGGAAAACTGCTTTCCTACTGGCAATTACTTCGGCAAGGAGGGTTTCAGAGCTACAGGCCTTAATGGCAGTACAACCCTTCCTAATCTTCCATCAAGATAGAGTGTCCATGAGAACTAATCCTACATTTATGCCTAAGGTGGTATCCAGAGTGTCTCTCTAAACCAGGCAATCCACCTACCTACCTTCTTTCCCAATCCACAGAACATGGGGGAAAGACTGCTGCATACCTTGGATGTACATAGACAGTTACGCTACTACCTGGACAGAACCAAAGGTAACAGAAAAACTGACCAGCTGTTAGTAGCCTATGCAACAGGAAGGGAAGGAAAAGCAATTTCCAAACAGACAATCTCCAAATGGATAGGAAATTGCATAAGATTCTGTTACTCCTACCATGGAAAACCAATTCCACAGAACATAAGACCTCACTCTACAAGGGCTACAGCCACTACCACAGCTTTCTTACGAGGAGTGGCAACTAAGGACATTATTGAGGCGGCTACTTGGACCTCCGTGCATACATTTGCCAAGCATTATAACTTACCTCTATACTCTAGATCCCGAGCAGGGTTTGCCACTGCTGTATTGCAAGGGATCCTAACTACACCATAATTCTTCTTCCTCCTCCCTAGTTTGGCTATGGTATTCTACCCATTTGTTATGACTGCAGATGCATCCTTGAAGGACATAGTACAGTTTTGTACCTACCATAAATGTAGATGTCCGAACAGGATAGCATCTGCAGTCAGGATTACCCACCCTCCTTCCCTCTGTGGTACTCCTAGGGTATTTACCCTCCTAATAGCTAGCTAGGGGGGGTCTCTTATGGTGTATTTGTTTGTATATATGTACATACATGCTTATTGGTTATGTTTGCCTTCTACTTTTTTGGAAACATTGGCATTTACCCAAAATTTAGCTTTCCAAAAGGGCAACTGGCATCTGGGGCAAGAAACACTGAGGAAAATGGCGTCGGCTGATGCCTTTATACCCGAAGACCAGCAGAGATGACGTCGGGTGAAGTGCGACACCAGCCGAGGCCAGACCCAGACTTTGGAATCCGGCCGACCGAAGGGCTGCCTGACGACAGGACAACCCATTTGTTATGACTGCAGATGCTATCCTGTTCGGACATCTACATTTATGGTAGGTACAAAACTGTACTTTCTTCGTGTTTCACTGTTGCAGTCATTACATTTGGGTAATCTGCTGGCAGGTTGCCCTCAGTCAGCCTGATTAACAAAGTCTTGGGTCCTGCATCGGTTGCTGTCCCTTCTTCCATGACGTCAGGTCGTCAGGGGTATAAAAGATGCAGCTGACGCCATTTTCATCAGTCTTTCTTGCCGCGCGGTGCCCGAAGCAGAAGTAGTTCTCAAGTGCCAGTCGGCCGACTCCTGAAATTTTCGTTTTTGAGTTTCAGAACCGAAGTCTTCAACCTAAAGCTAAGTACCCCGTTGGGGAAACTTTTTCTTGCTCCTTACCGTTGTCAGTAAAAGTTAATAATTGCATTACTTGTGGGAAGCAAATACCTCATAAGGATTTTCATTTGTACTGTATTCCTTGCCTAGGCCCTGACCACAACGTGCCTTGTTGCCAGTTTTGTGCTAAATTTAACCAACGCACTATTAAGCGCCATTATATTTTTGCATTTAAATATTTTGGCTCAAGATTTAACTATCCAGAAATGTCGTCGATTAGCAGTCAGACTACCGGAATTCACAAAAAACATAAAGAAAAAAACAGAGACAGACCGTCGAGGTCCAAAACCGACAACGAAGCTTCTCCTAAGCCAGTCACTGGTTCGCCGGTACTCAGTGAGGCGTTTTCGCAGCCCTTGATACCCACTACTTTTGATTCGCAGGCCTCTACTGAGACCCATTCGGAGTCCAGTATGCCCCGAGACACTTTAAGTATTGAACCCACGGATGTCTCTACCTTAGATGGGTCCAGAGCCGTTGAGCAGGCACCAGCTTCTGAGGGTGTTTTCAGGCCTAAAGATTTGTATATTAAACGGACGCCATCTTCAGAAACTAGGCCAAAACCAACCTCTATGTTTAAAAAACTGACGCATGGGCCACGTGCACAGGCACCTATGCCTAAAAAACAAGTAATCAAAATGGCTGAGGATTTAATTACCTTAATCAGGGCTTCCCAACCCCCTCCTGCTAAGAGGCCTAGGCAAGACACTGAATATGAATCTTTAGATCAGGTTTCCATTTCTTCTGATTCTTCTTCTGATCAGGAATGATCTATTCCACCTTATGAGGACTCTGATGCAGAAGAATCCATCCCTTCTGCTTCTCCTCCTGAGGATTTTTCTTTTGGAGAAACTTTGCATACCTTAAGGAAACATTTTCATTGGAAGAGTCAGGATTTTCCAGGATCCAAAAAGAGGCTTAGGGATTTCCTTCTTCTTCCTCAGCATAGGCCTTTGGCTGTACCTCCTGTTCTAGACATTGTTGATGATGTTTTCTCAGCATCTAGCCTGGCTCCTGATTCCCTGCCTCCAGCTCCTAGTAAGCCAGACAGATATTACAGGGTTCCTGAATCCCACAATTTTTTTTAAAGAACCCTACTGCTGACCCTGAAACAATTTCTAAGGGTCCCAAGGGTGTTAAGGCTTCTACTGCTAAAAATCCTACCCCTTCTGTTAGAAACTCCAGGGCGCTGGATAGATGGGGTAAGAAGGTTTACACATCTGCAACCCTGGCAATTAGGGCTTTAAACTGTCAATTTTATATGCTTAAATATCAACAGCATGTCATGGGCTTACTTAAACAGAAAATTATGTTGATTTCTGACTGTGTAGAAAATAAAGAGTTAACAGGATTTATTGCATTCAGCTGAACAAGTTGGAAAGCGTACTTTGCAATGTGGTTTTGATTCCTTGGAGGCCTCTTGCAGGGCCGCTGTAACTGGATCTGTGATAAGAAGGCATGCTTGACTCAAGGAACAAAATCTGCCTGATCATGTTAAAGCAAAATTATTGGATGCCCCTTTACAACAGGACAGTCTATTTGGTAATAAGGCAGAAGAAGTTTTGAAAAAGATAGAAGACAAAGCTAAATCTATGCAAACTGTAAAAGATTTCCTACAAGTGCAGCCACCCAGGTTCAGTAGGCACTGGCCTACTAAGAATTGGTCCTTTCCAGTACCCACCAGAGCCGCTCAGGTCAAACCCAGACACTCCAAAGGCTCAAGGTTTCAGTCGCAAGGCACTTAAAGAACAAAACAATGGGGTGCCTCCACCTCCAAATCTGGAAGTAGCAAGGCACCCCCCTATGGTAAACAGTCTCAATGACTTTCTTCTGCCATTCCCAAACACTTATCTTTTGGCAGCCCTTTTGGGGGGCAAACTAGCACTTCATGCACAAAATTGGCATCTAATTACCCAGGACAAGTGGGTTTTAAATATAGTATCCCAGGGATACAGATTTCATTTCCACACATTGCCAATTCCAAACGGATGACCAGATCTGCCTCCAAATCAGTGGGCAGAGGCCCAGAAACAAGTTATGTCCCTCATGGATATGGGGGCTATTCAACCAGTACCAGAAAAGAAAAAGGGACATGTTTTTTATTCAAGACTTTTCTTGGTACCCAGAAAAGACAAGTCATGGTGTCCAATTCTGGACTTATCCATTCTGAATACTTTCCTGGACATTCAAAAATTCAAGATGCTGACTCTACAACAGTTACTGCCTATGCTAGGCAAGGATGCCTGGTTGATAACTCTAGAATTAAAAGAGGCTTAATCTTGCAGAAGATACCTCCACTTCAAAGCAGGCTATTTGCATTATCAGTTTTCTGCACTGCCCTTTGGCTTATCTACTGCGCCCAGGGTCTTCACAAAGTGCCTGGCACCAGTAATTGCATTTTGCAGACAAAGAAACATTCAAACTTATCCTTATCTGGGCGATTGTCTAATTCAGTCAGAAAACAAGGACACTATTCTACAGCATCTGGCATTTGTAAAAAGGTTTCTAACTTGCCTAGGGTACACCATAAATGAAAAGAAATCACAACTTGTACCCTCTCAAAAAATTACATTCCTGGGTGCTAGCTTGAATACAACTGCCCAGATGGCTTATCTCACGCCAGACAAACAAATCCAATTGATGACTTACTTCAAACAAGTGGCCACAAAACCCAGCTATCTGCAAGATAAATTCTGCAGGCCTTAGGGTTCATGGCTTCCTGCATTCTTCTAATTCCATATACAAGACTGCATATGAGGAAACTTCAATGGTACCTAAAAAGCTTATGGAGTCAACATTGTCACAACCTGGAAACCATTATTCCTATCATTCCTTGCCTGCAGCAAGAGTTCCTATGGTGGGCAGAGGCCTGTCACCAAACCAAGGGACTGTCATTCATTCCGCCCCCTGCCACCCAAACCCTGACTACAGACGCATCAGATTATGCTTGGGGGGCACATCTGGCAGGGAGATGCATCCAGGGCGAATGGAGCCCAAATCAAATGCATCTGCATATCAACCAGAAAGAGATGCTAGCTGTACAGAATGCTCTGACAGCTTTCAAGAACTTTCTTCATCCAGGACAACTACTGATAAAGACGGACAACATCACAGTCATGTGGTACATAAAGAAGCAGGGGGCTAACCATTCCTACCCCCTTTGCAGACTAGTCATGGCCTTGTGGAACACAGCCTGGACTCACCAAATACATCTTCAAGCTCAGTTCCTGCCAGGAAAGCAAAATACTCTGGCAGACAAACTAAGCATAAATCTTATGGACCCACACGAATGGAAACTGGATCCGCAAATCTTCAGCATGTTGGCACTCAAATAGGGGAGCCCAGACATAGATATTTTTGCCCCAGACGTAGATCTTTTTGCCTCACCCCAAAACTGTCAGTTGGACAAATTCTGCACAAGAATCCATCACAAAAAAGCTTGGAAAGTGGATGCTGTATCCTTCAGCTGGAAAAACCTATCAGTCTATGCTTTTCCCCTCTGCCTTTACTCTCCAAGGTATTACTAAATGTCAGACAGGAAGAACCAAAAATGATTCTGATTGCTCCAGACTGGCCTCGCCAACACTGGTACCCGCTCCTAGGCAATATGTCACACCTTCCTCCATGGTACCTGCCTCAGACACCTTATCTACTGTCCGGGCAGAACTTTCAAATTCTACACACTCAGCTCCAAACTCTGATTCTTGCAGCATGGCTAATCAACTAATTTCACCAGTTACATCTCTCAGCAAACATGTGATGGATGTCATTTTGGAGGCTAGAAGGCCTAGTACCTGAAATCTTATGCTGAAAAATGGAAAAGATTCTGTGCCTGGAATCAGGCACAAGTAATAAGTACAGAAATGGCCAATATTCCTCAGATTCTGCAATATTTAACTGAGATGCTTCACAAGGGCCTATCTTTCTCTTCCATAAAACTCCATGCCTCTGCCATTTCAGCTCATTACAATAGAGAGCCTCCCCTCTTTTCTCATCCCCTGCTAAAGCAGTATCTCAGAGGGGCCAAAAATTTAAGACCTCCCAGGAGAGCACCAACTCCTGCATGGGACCTCAATTTTGTGTTGGAAAAACTCACTCTGCTTCCTTTTGAGCCAGCTGCTACTGCAGACATAAAATTTCTCTCTTGGAAGACAGCCTTTCTTTTAGCAGTCACTTCAGCAAGAAGGATTTCAGAACTACAGGCTCTCATGGCAGTGGAGCCTTTTATTATTTTCTAGCCAGACGGGGTAGCGCTCAGGACCAATCTGTCCTTTATGCCTAAAGTGGTATCTAGTGTGGCTCTTAATCAGACCATTCATCTGCCAACTTTTTTCCCAAATCCAGAGAACAAGGGGGAGCAGATTCTGCATTCATTGGATGTACACAGACAACTAAGATTCTACTTGAACAGGACAAAATCTCTAAGAAATTCTGAGCAACTACTGGTGGCATTTGGTGCAGGGGCAGAGGGAAAGGCTATCTCAAAGCAGGCAATTGCAAAATGGATAAGCCATTGCATTCGTTTCTGCTACATGCATCATGGTAAACCTGTCCCCAGGGGGATCAGATCCCATTCCACCAGGGCTGCATCTACTTCTGCAGCCTTTCTCAGAGGGGTTCCTACCAGAGACATTCTAGAAGCTGCTACTTGGAGCTCAGTTCATACGTTCACCAAACATTACCATTTACCTCTTTTCGAAATCCAGGGCAGGCTTTGCCACTGCTGTCCTGCAGGGCCTTATAGCTGCTCCTAATGCTGTATAATTCCATCCTCCTAACCATAGCTTTGGGAATCTACCCAAATGTAATGACTGCCACAGTGAAACACGAAGAACATAGTACAGATGTTCTTCGTGTTTCACTATTGCAGTCATTACATTTGGGTAATCTGCTGACAGGTTGCCCTCAGTTGGCCTGAATTCCAAAGTCTTGGGTCCTGTGTCAGTTGCTGTCTCTTCTTCCATGACGTCAGGTCATCAGGGGTATAAAACAGGCAGCCGACACCATTTTATTTAGTCTTTCTTGCCGCGCGGTGCCTGAAGCAGAAGCAGTTCACAAGTGCCGGTTGGCCGACTCCTGAAATTTTCGAATTCGAGTTTCAGAACCGAAGTCTTCACTAAAGCTAAGTACCCCATTGGGGAAACTTTTTCTTGCTCCATACCGATGTCAGTAAAAGTTATTGTGTACACTTACCATAAATGTAGATGTTCGAGTGTATTCACTGGATGTTCGAGTGTATTCACTGTTGCAGTCCTGGTTACCCACCCGCCAGCCCCCTTCTTTTCTGTTTTTATACCTCTTCTTTGTGTTACTATGCTCAAAAGCCTTTTTGTTGTATTTGCTTTTATTTGGAGGTATATTTTTTGTGTTCTAAATTACTTGCATATATATATATATACATATATATATATATATATATATATATATATGTATATGGGTATATATATATATATATATATATATATATATATATATATATATATATATATATATATCCATATACATATACATATATATATATATTTTTATTGCTCACCATTTGAGGGGCACCTGACATCTGGGGCAAGAAAAACTGATGAAAATGGCGTTGGCTGCATGTTTTATACCCCTGACGACCTGACGTCATGGAAGAAGGGACAGCAACCGACGCAGGACCCAAGACTTTGTTAATCAGGCCAGCTGAGCGCAACCTTCCAGCAGATTATCCAAATGTAATGACTGCAACAGTGAATACACTTGAACATCTACATTTATGGTAAGTGTACACAACTGTACTATAAGGGCAGTAGTTTTCAGAAAAAGCTGTAGTCATTCTGTGGTTAGCAAGTTACCCCAGTGTGTTAGTGCTTGTTTCGAGTGCAATGATTTTTTTAAACAGACAGGCCTACAGATTTATATTTTAATATGAATAAGAGACAAGGGACTTTGTTTAATTTTGGTGTTAAGAAATGTCATATTGAAGGTGTTTGTCATGCAAAAAATACTGATTCATCCACCTCAAGCCTACAGAGCAATCTTCAGGATGTACCACAGGAGGGGAAAACTAGCAGCACACCCAAGAACAAGTCTGCATTCAGTCGTAAATACATGGACAGCTATTTAAAATTTTGGTTCCATACAGTGCCCTGACACTGATCAGTTGCCACAACCTCAATGTGTTATTTGTGCTACTATTCTTGGAAATGAAGCTGTGACGCCATCGCAACTTATGAGACATCTCAGCACAAAACATTCCAATCTCATCAACAAACCCCTGGAATTCTTTATGCGTAAAAGAGATGCACTTAACATAGAAAACAAAATCATTTCCCAAGCTTCAACCACTGACAGTTCACTTCTGATGGCATCCTATTTAATATCATTACAGATAGCTATGTATTCCATTGGTGAAGATCTCATTAAGCCTTTTTTGATTACAGCTTGTAATGAAGTATTAGGCCAGTCTGCGGCAAGTAAAATGAAAGAGATCCTATTTTCAAATGATACAGTTGAAAGGCGGATATCTGATATGGCAAAAGATACTGAAATGCAACTCATTGAAAAAATTAAAAAGCCGAACTTGTTTGCATTACAACTGGACAAATCTACAGATATTCAGAACAACAGCATTTTATTTGTGTATGAATGATATATGGTGCTGCGGTAGCGTTGTCGCCTCACAGTAAGACGCTGTCCGGTTCTCAGCTAGAGCGTCTTCTGCATGGAGACATGCGCGAATGGGCGTACCTTCGTTGAAGGTTGTGCGTCAGGGCTGGCAACTCGGCACGTAAAAAAAAAATCAACTGCCAATCATTAGTGGACTGGAGTTCCGCTGTGGCGACCCCTAACCGGGAAAAGCCGAAAGACACAACAACAACAACACGAATGATATATTGACCGTAATGAAAGGGACACGAAGGAAGACATTTTAAATGTTCATGAATTACCTACTCACACTACCAGCAGTGAAATTTTCAAAGTCTTAAATGGTTTCTTTGAAGAAAGAGGTCTGGAGTGGAAAAATTGTGTTGGAGTTTATACTGATGGCACTGTCTTACAGGTAGAAATTCAGGTGTTGTCACTAAAATTAAGGATATGGCAGGCAGTAACTTAATGTCAACACATTGCTACATTCATAAACACCTGACCTCCAAAAAAATGGCACCTGAGCTTAATGAAGTCCTGTCTCAATCCATTAAAATTATTAAGTATATAAAAAACAGTGCTTTAAACATAGGACCATTAAAAGAATTGTGTCATGAAATGGGCTCTGATCTTCAAAATTTTCTTTTCGATTCAGAAGTTCGTTGGCTGTCCCAAGGTAAAATTCTCAAGAGGTTATATGAACTCCGAAAGGAAGTTGAGCTCTTTCTTGTTGTTTGTCTTTTCAGCTTTTCCTGGTTAGGGGTCGCCACAGCGGAACTCTGGTCTGCTAATGATTGGCAGTAGATTTTTTTATGGTGCCGAGTTGCCAGCCCGATGCCCAACCTTCAGGGAAGGTACGCCCATTCATGCATGTCTTTCGGAGGCCACTCGACCGCGGGGAGGACATGCAGACTCCACACAGAAGGCACTCCAACTGAGAATCGAACAGGAGAACCTCTTGCTATGAGGCAACAGTGCTACCGCTGTACCACCGCAGCTTTTCTAATTGATAAAAAAAGTGATCTTTCATATTATTTCCAGGATAACAAATGGGTAGCCATGCTGGCATATCTCTGCAACATATTTTCTTACATAAACAAGTTGAATTTAAAACTTCAAGGTCCAGAAATAACAATATTAAAGCTTGGAACAAGATTGAATCATTCAAAATGAAACTCATACTCTGGCATAATATGATTGCCGAAGGAAACAATGAAATGTTTCAGTCATACTCAAATTATATTATGGAAGCAGAGTTTTCTATTCCCAGAATTCAGTTTCAGATATTATTGCAGCTCACTTGAAGATGATGCTGTTGGCATTTGAAAAGTATTACCCTGAACATGAGTATCCCCAGAGGCAAAATATGTGGATTGTGAACCCTTTTGTTGAACACAGAGACAGCCCTTTCCCATGAAGAAACTCTTCAGCTTATTGAATTGTCTTTGGACAAAGGACTGAATAGTACTTTTAATTCTTTGAGTAATTAGAAATTCTGGATATGAAAAATGATTAGCCAAGTTTACATGAAATAACAATGAGATTCTGTCGTTTTTCCACAACATATCTTTGTGAAACTGCATTTTCTGCCATGACTGTGCTTAAAACAAAACAGAGGAACTGCCTGCAACTTTTTGACTGTCTTTGGCTATCACTTCAATTCATCACAGAATTAATAAGGTAATGGGAACAAAACAACAACAAAAGTCTCATTAGCTTAACTAAAACCTTCAAAAACGGAGTTGAAATAAGAGAAACTAAGTTTAACTTTTTCAAGAACTTATAATTGCTGTATTAAACTGTTAAAGTGCTGCATTTTTACATTCAAAATGTTAGTTACTGGTGGAAGTAGTGTTTAGAATTGATTCATAGATTTATCTTTATTAAAATATATAATTTGCATATATAAATATTTAGCGTGTGTATGTGGTAAGTGTTTTGCTGACAATTTGATATCCTCCTGCTTTGGAAAGGTATTCATGAGTAAATATGTTGAGACCGGGCCCTTGTCTTATAAAAAAAATAATTTACCAGGCCCCAGCCTCACAAAGGTTGAGAATCATTGTATTAGACCTCAAGAAAAGAGATTGCTCTACCATGGAAGTTTCCACTGTCTTAAAGTAACTTATCCTAAGTCAGTGTAAACCAACTGCTTCTGCAGCCTTGCAGTTTTTTTTATCCTGAAAGACACTGTTCTCAGTAGATGTAATTGAGTCCCTTTGTACCAGTCCATCTTTTATGTCAGGTCCATCTTTTATGTCAAAATTATCATAGAGTTGTCCTTTTAATCAAGCCATTCATTTACCTGTGTTCTTTCTGAACCCTCAAGATAAGGCTGAGAATGGCTATGCAATGACAGCTGTGGTTTTACTTACACAAGACTTGAGAGTTCAGAAAGACAGACAAGCTGTTTATTTGGTGAAGGGCAACAAGTGGAGGCCAGTCTACAGACTATTTCCAAGTGGTTTGGGCATTGTATTTCCTTTTGCTACTCGTCTCGAGGTAAATCTGTTACTGAGATACTGCTGTCAGCCCAGCATTCATTAGAAGGGTCAGCACTCAATTTTTCCTGTAAGCTGTTACCTGTTCCTCAGTGCATACATTCTTACGACACTAGAGTATGGGGCTGCTCCTTGAGTCAGGACAGGGGTTTGTCTGTGCTGTCCTGCAAGGCTTACTATCCGTAACAGTTTTTCTTCTGCCAGCTACCCTTTGCATTTTTGCTTGGGGAGTTTTCCCAGTAATTTGTTTGTTTACCTTTGTTGACCAGGTTTAACTCATTTGGCCAGTGGTCTCTCTTCAGGAGAGATCTGAGGTGTTATTCATACTGAAAGAAGAAAAATATGCCTGAAATTATTGATTTTGATAAGAGAACTTGCTGATGTAATAAACAGGAAGGAAAAAGCAAACATGATGGTAGTAGATATCAGTAAAGCATTGATAGTGATGGGCATGATGTCTTGTGGAGTATTTGGAGCAACATGAGGTTGGTTATAAAGTTTTGAAAATTAAGTCTGCATACAAGGTGAATAAAGTGAGGATTTTGGTAAATGGATGGTTTAGTAAGGAGATTATTATTCAAAGTGGCATAAAGGGAAGGTGTCCTTTGAGTGGAATTTTATTTTCATTGTTAATGAATGCAATAGCAAGTAAATTAAAAGTATAGGAAGGGGGATGCTGTATATGTGTTGTTGAAAGAAGTACTTTTCCCTGCTTAACTTATGCAGATGACATAGTAAAAAATAATAAGAAAAGTGTTGATTGGGTTGAATGATTTATTAAAAATGAAACAATGTTGAGTAAAGGAAAAAGTAAAGGTTTGGGGATATAGTTAAGACTGAAGGAGTCTATTTACATGCAGGAGGTCTTTGTTTGGGTCTAAATTTGGTAAGAGGAATGCGATACACAGACAGTGGATGGATTTGATGGAAGATGTAAAAGTAAGACGTATGTTATGAAAAGCATTTTTGTTTATTCTTTTATAGGTTTAAAAAGAAAGTATATGTTATAAATTGTATTTTAATGAAGAAGATTGCATGTCTATCAGCTGTATATATGATTCTGACAAACCTAAGAAAAAGAATTTATACAAATAATGTATAAAAGTTCTATTGTATGGGGATCAATACTAAACCTGGTTAAGGGGGGGGGGGGTACTGTATTTGCCAAAAGGGAAGGCAGATTGGGTTTGTTGCACTCAATAGTTTTTGCTGCATCTCAACATTTGTTTTGGATTTTAAATGTTTGAATGAGGAACAAAATGGTTTAATGGTAAGGATTCTTAATTGTAAGTTTAAGAAATTTTGGGAAATGATGAAATAGAAAAAAAAGGAGAAAGGAGTTTTAAATGAAGAGTTCAAGTGCTGTCAAGTTCAATTATTATCAAGAAAATATATTTACATGGAGGTTAAATGTGGAGGTGTTAAAGGATAGTAGGGTACGGTATATTAATGTGACTAGTGTTTTTTTTATGTAAATCATTGGAGAGATCTGGCAGAGGCCGTCATTAATGCAGTTAAGAGAAGGAAAAAAATTGCATACAGCAATTTGGCATGCCATGAATTTTTATGGAGACTGATAATAAATAAGTTGTTACTAAAAGGAAGTATGCCATGTAAGGCAAAAGTCGGATAGGGTGCTTTTACCGTGGGGAGGGAAAATGAACATGCATTTACTTTAAGAGGGTTGTAACTATATGGAAAATGATGTGAATTTTTTATAATGTAGAAATGTTTATGATTTGTTTGGGTTTTACAGGAATAAGACTAGAAAGATAGATGATAGTTTGTCATGTGGGTTATTTTGAGTGAAAGTTTGAATGAAATGTTGTTTAATGGGAAATTGGTATCGGCAGATGTTTTTCAAAAGATAAGATTATGGAAGAAAGAGTGAGGGTCAGTTTTGGAGGAATGATTTGACTGTTTCAGTGAGAGTCAGAGTAGTAGACAAATAAATGTTTTAAATATGTATATATGTTGTATGTATATATATATATATATATATGTGTGTGTGTGTGTTGTATAAGTAAATGACCCTTGCTCTGTTTGTTAAGTGCTGTAGAATCTTTTACATTCATAGGAGCTACTACCAGTTCAGGCAGATGGGACCTTGGTTTAACATGTCATCTTAGGGATCATGAGTAGTAGTTGTACCATAAATATAATTCAAGTTGTCTTAAGAACCTACCATAAATCGACATGTTAGAGTATAAGTCACTGTTGCAGCTCAGACCCCCCCCCAATAATCCCCCGTTTCCTTTCCACTTGGCTGCTTTGACTTGGGGGTGCCTTCCATTTAATCCATATTTCACTATTCACATAATCTTCCTACCAGACCCATCCCTCTTCAGTCTTTCCTTACTTCTGGAAGAGAGAGTGATTGGGGACCTCTGGGGTGGACTTGTGGCGAAAGAGACTATCTCCTGGTCCACTTGGGCTGTGACGCTGGAGTCTTCTCATCTGGCTTTGCTGAGGTAAGAAAGACTGGAATATGATGTCAGCTGATCCCCTCTTGTACCACTGGTCCCCTTATATGGCAGTGGGAGGGAGTCTTCTGAAACCTTGGACAAAGGTACAGTTCTGGAAGTTGAGCCAGCCTGTTCAACAACCTGCTGGCATGATATCCCAATAAGTAATGGCTGCAACATTTATCTTAAGTGTGTAACACAAATGTGGATGTTCATCGTGTTTCACTGTTGCAGTCATTACACTTGGGTTATCCTGCTGGCAGGCTACCCGCAGTTGGCCCAAGTTCCAAAGTCTAGGTCCGGCGTTGGTTGCTGTCGCTTCTTCCCTGACGTCAGTGCGCCAGGGCTATAAAAGATGCAACTGACGCCATTTTATCCAGTCTTTCTTGCCGCGCGGTGCCCGAAGCAGAAGCAGTTTGCAAGTGCCGGTCGGCCGACTCCTGAGATTTTCGAAATAGAGTTTCAGAACCAAAGTCTTCAATAAAGCTAAGTACCCTGTTGGGGAAACTTTTTCTTGCTCCAGACCGATGTCAGTAAAAGTTAACAATTGTATTTCTTGTGGGAAGCAAATACCTCATAAGGACTTTCACTCTTACTGTATTCCTTGCCTAGGCCCTGACCACGATGTTACTAGTTGTCGGTTTTGTGCTAGATTCAACAAACGCACTATTAAACGTCGGTTTGATTTTGCATTACATTACTTTGGCCGAAGGTTTAACTATATAATGCCGTCGGAACATCCGACGACCGGAATTCATAAAAAAACGCAAAGACAAGGAAAAGGACAGGCATCCGAGGTCCAAAACCGACAGCGAAGCCTCTTCTAGGCCATTCGCCGGTTCTCAGTGAGATGCTTTTGCAGCCCCTGACACCCGCTACCTCAGAACCACAGGCCGTATCAGACTCCCACGTGGAGACAACTAGGCCTCTGGATACTCAAGGTATTGGGCCTACGGAAAATATTCCCTCAGATGGGTCTGGAGCTGCTGAGCAGGCATCGGCTTCTGAGGGTGTTTTCAGACCTTCACAGCTTACTATTAAATCCTCTGCAGCAGCCAAAGTACAGTCAAAGACACCATTAAAGACAAAGAAACAAGTACAGCATTCTCCTGGACAGTCAACCATGCCAAAGAAACAGATGCTTAAAATGGCTGAAGACTTAATTACTTTGATCAGGGGTTCCCATCCCCCTCCTGATAAAAGGCCTAGGCAAGACACTGACTATGATTCCTCTGACCAGGTTTCTATTTCCTCTGATTCCTCTTCAGATCAGGGCTATTCTCTTCCTCCCTATGAGGACTCTGATGCTGATGAATCTATACCTTCAGCCTCTCCACCTGAGGATTACTCTTTGGGGAAACTCTGCACACCATGAGGGAACATTTCCACTGGGAGAGCCAGGATTATTCAGAATCCAAGAAAAGGCTCAGAGATTTTCTTTTACTGCCTCAACACAGACCCCTGGCTATCCCCCCTGTGCTTGATATAGTTGATGATGTTTTCTCTGAATCCAGTCTGTGTCCTGATTCTTTACCCCCTGCACCAGTCAAGCCAGACAGGTATTACAGGGTCCCTGACTCTCATAAATGTCTTTATAAAAACCCTGCTGCTGACCCTGAAACAATTTCTCAGGGTCCCAAAGGGGTTAAGGCTTCCACTGCTAAGAGCTCTGGATAGATGGGGGAAAAAAGTTTACACTTCTGCTACTTTAGTTGTAAGGGCTTTAAACTGCCAGTTTCACATGCTTAAATATCAACAGTACCTCATGTCTTTGTTAAAACAGAAAATGCTTACAAATTCAGAGAATCCGGACAATAAGGAAATGCAGGAATTATTGCATGCAGCTGAACAAGTGAGAAAGCATACTCTGCAATGTGGTTTTGATTCATTAGAGGCTTCTTGCAGAGCCGCAGTTACAGGTTCTGTCATTCGAAGGCATGCTTGGTTGAAAGGACAAAGTTTACCTAAACATGTTAAAGTAAAATTATTGGATGCTCCATTAAAGCATGATATTTTGTTTGGTGTTCAGGCAGAAGAGGTGTTAAAGAAAATGGAGGATAAAGCAAAATCTATGCAGACAGTAAAGGATTTCTTACAGGTTCAACCAACTAGGTTTAGTAGAAACTGGCCTTCAAAAAATTGGTCCTTTCAGGTGTCATTCAGGCCACAAAGAGGCAGATACAGACGCCCAAGAGGCACATCTCAGCCACAAGGCTCCTACAGACCTAAACAATGGGGTGCTTCTGCCCCCAAAGGAGGAGAAGACAAATCACAACCTTATAGGAAACAGTCCCAATGACTTTCCTCTACAAAGGCCAAGCACTTGCCTTTTGGCAGCACCCCTAGGGGGAAAGCTAGCACTTTTCGCACAAAATTGGCACATAATCACCCAGGACAAATGGGTACTGAATATAGTTTCTCAGGGTTACAAGTTCCACTTTCACACTCTTCCAAAATCAAAAGGTATGCCGGACCTGCCACAAAACCAATGGGCAGAGGCACAAAAGGAAATTGCTGCTCTCATGGACATGGGAGCTATTCAAAGAGTACCACAGCAAGAACAGGGACAAGGATTTTACTCAAGACTCTTCCTGGTTCCCAGAAAGGACAAAGCCTGGAGAGCAATACTGGACTTGTCAATCCTAAATACTTTCCTGGATGTTCCAAAATTCAAAATGTTAACACTGCAGCAACTTCTACCCATGCTTGAAGGCTTGGCTAGTTACTTTGGACCTCAGAGAGGCATACCTGCATGTCCCAGTCAGACAATCTTGCAGAAGATACCTCAGATTCATAGCTGGCTCAATGCATTACCAATTCTCTGCACTGCTCTTTGGCTTATCTACTGCGCCCAGGGTCTTCACAAAATGCCTGGCACCAGTAATTGCATTTTGCAGACAAAGAGGAATTCAGATATATCTACTTGGACGACTGCCTTATTCAAGCAGAGAGCAAGACATTCTACTAAAGCATCTGGCATTTGTAAAAAGATTATTAATTTGCCTAGGGTACACAGTAAATGAAAATAAATCAAAACTAGTGCCCTCTCAAGAGATAATATTCCTGGGTGCAAGCTTAAATACAACTGCCCAGATGGCTTATCTCATGCCAGACAAACAAAGGCAACTGACTCATTACTTTCAAATGATGGCAACAAAGACCCAACTCCCTGCAAGAAAAATTCTGCAGGCCCTGGGCTTCATGGCTTCCTGCATTCTACTAATTCCATATGCAAGACTGCATATGAGGAAACTACAATGGTATCTAAAACGTGTTTGGACTCAGCATTGCCACAGCCTGGAAACAATAGTAACTATAATTCCCTGTCTACAACAGGAGTTTCGATGGTGGTCCAGGGCCTGTCACCACAACAAGGGACAGCCCTTCACCTTACCCACTGCCAGGCAGACAGTAACAATGGATGCATCGGATTATGCCTGGGGGGCACATATGGCAGGAAAATGTATTCAGGGCATGTGGCCCAAGGAACAAATGCATCTTCACATCAATCAAAAAGAGATGCTAGCTGTACAGAATGCCCTGACAGCCTTCAAGGATCTACTACATCCAGGACAACTATTACTAAAGACGGACAACACCACAGTTATGTGGTACATAAACAAGCAAGGGGGCACACATTCCTACCCCCTCTGCAGGCAAGCCATGACTCTGTGGAGCACAGCACTGACCTATCAAGTACATCTGCAGGCACAATTCCTGCCAGGAAAGAAAAATACACTGGCAGACAAACTAAGCAGAAATCTCATGGATCCGCACAAATGGAAACTAAATCCACAGGTTTTCAGCATGATAACAAGGAAATGTGGATGCCCGGACATAGATCTTTTTGCCTCCCCTCACAACTGCCAACTACAGAAATTCTGCACAAGAACTTATCACTCACAAGCATGGAAAGTGGATGCTCTTTCATTCAGCTGGAAAACCCTGACAGTTTATGCCTTCCCTCCACTGCCTCTTCTTCCCAAGGTACTCCTAAAAGTCAGACAAGAGAAGCCAAAAATGATCCTGATTGCCCCAGACTGGCCACGCCAGCACTGGTACCCAATCCTAAAGAGCTTGTCTTGAGACCCAGCCTTTACCTCAAATTCCTCATCTTCTGACTCAACAAAACAGTCAGCTTCTACACAGTCAACTCAGAACCTTAAATCTGGCTGCATGGCAGATAATTTAGCCACTCAGACCACACCTCTCTCTAAAGCTGTTATGGATGTCATTTTAGTAGCCAGGAGGCCCAGCACTAGGAAATCTTATGCAGAAAAATGGAAGATATTCTGTGCTTGGAACCAGGCACAAGGACTCGAACCGCTTGTTCCAAATATACCTCAGATTTTACAATACCTAACTGAGATGCTGGACAAAGGCCTATCCTTTTCATCTATTAAAATCCATGCCTCTGCCATTTCAGCTCATTACAATACAGTACCTCCTATTTTTTCACATCCACTGCTAAGGCAGAACCTCAGAGGGGCAAGAAACATAAGACCCCAAGGAGAGCACCAATACCTACTTGGGACCTCAATTTTGTATTAGAAAAGCTCACACTGCCTCCTTTTGAGCCAGCCAACACAGCTGATATAAAATTCTTATGGAAAACTGCTCTGCTCCTAGCAATAACTTCAGCAAGAAGAGTCTCAGAGTTACAGGCATTAATGACAGTGGAACCTTTCATCATTTTTCATCAGGACAGGGTCTCTCTAAGGACAAACCCAACATTTATGCCAAAGGTGGTTTCCAGTGTGGCTCTTAACCAAACCATTCATTTGCCAACTTTCTATCCAAATCCCCAGAATAAAGGGGGGAGACTTCTGCACACTTTGGATATACACAGACAGCTACGATTCTACTTGGACAAAACAAAAGCTTTCAGAAAAACTGAGCAGCTGTTTGTAGCTTATGCTGCAGGATCACAAGGAAAGCCTATCTCAAAGCAGACAATTTCAAAATGGATAGGACACTGCATTCGCTTCTGCTATGCACAACATGGCAAATCAGTGCCTAAGGGCATAAGGCCACATTCTGCCAGAGCAGCAGCCACTTCAGCAGCCTTTCTCAGAGGAGTACCAACCAAAGACATTTTAGAAGCTGCAACCTGGAATTCAGTGTACACTTTCACTAAGCACTACCACTTACCTCTCTACTCTAAATCCAGAGCAGGCTTTGCCACTGCAGTTCTGCAGGACCTGGTAGCCTCTCCTAATCCTATTTAGGCCCAGCCACACAACCTCAGCTTTGGGATTCAACCCAAGTGTAATGACTGCAACAGTGAAACACGATGAACATAGTACAGTTGTGTACCTACCATAAATGTAGATGTTCGAGTGTATTCACTGTTGCAGTCCAGGTTACCCACCCACCATCCCCCTTTCTCATTGCTGGGTCCTTTTTGTACTTCTCAACTCTCTACAACCTATGTGATGTATTTGCTTGTAGATGAAGGAAATGTTATTTTGGTACATGCATGTTTTTTGACATAATTTTTTTCCTTTTTGGGGACACGTGACATCTGGGGCAAGAAAAACTGAAGAAAATGGCTTCGGTTGCATCTTTTATACCCCTGGCGCACTGACGTCAGGGAAGAAGTGACAGCAACCGACGCCGGACCTAGACTTTGGAACTCAGGCCGACTGCGGGTAGCCTGCCAGCAGGATAACCCAAGTGTAATGACTGCAACAGTGAATACACTCGAACATCTACATTTATGGTAGGTACACAACTATACTTTTCCATTTCACTGTTGGTGCCTTGGCTGTCAATGTCTATGATTTTCTTAGCAGCAGTGCTGGGGCCTGAAGTCTAGGTACCGATGCTGACACTGTCCTTTCAATGTCAGTGATGAATCTAACTTACTTAGCCGTGGTATTTTCAGTGCTGAGTTAATTGCCAAAAAGTCAGCTGTCAGTGTTGATATCAGAATAGCAACCTCATTTGAGTTGGTTCCATTCAAGACAGTTCCATTTGTCTTTGCTGCCACAACAGTTAGACATAATAGCTTCTGTTTGAGGCTCTGACCGTGCCACCTGTTGGGAGTGGGTGGGTAAAAAAAAGACTCAGCCCAAGCTTCTTGCTGTAAGTAAGATCTGCTACAAAAAGAATTTCTTACAGTTTGAATTCTTCCTGTCCAAACAAGCAAAGGAATGCTACAGGAAAGAGAAAGCAGATTCCCCACCAGAGCCTGCTACTGCAGATGTGAATGATGAGGAGGATGCTGACTCCCCTCCGCTGATTTCAGATTTGTGGAGCCTTTAAAACATATGCATCAGAGGAGACTGCAGAGTGTCTGTAGGTTTACCCAATACATTTCCTGAGTGGGTCATCCATTGGTAGACATCCTATAATCTCACTGCTGTCCCTCTCATTCCCAGGAAGACTAAGTGCATCCTTTAGCCCCCTCCCAAGTGGATTATGTGGTCAGATATATCTAAGCATGACACCCTAATTTCTGCAGCTGGCCTTATAAGGACTCCCAGCACCCTAGAGCCCATTTGGCAGACCATCAGACAAGGAGTCCATAGTGATTAACAGGCTAGGGAAGCAGGTTTATGCATCCTCTACGTTTTCCTTATGAGCACTCGACACTCTGAGAGTGGTATTCTGTAAAATGCATCAGACTGTGGACTATTTGCCAGATTGGTGATGTAAAGATGAGTTAGTTCCAGTCTTCTATTGAATCATTAGTGACCATCCTGATGATACAGGTTATGTATAGCAAACAGAAGATTCATCCAGAGCCATGAGGTCTAGCATTACTGTACAGTGGCACTTGTGACTTCATTTTATACATTTTTATGAGGTCAGCAAGGTGACCTTTGTGGACACCCCTTTTAAAGGCTGTTGTGTCTTTGGACCTGAGGTCAAAGCAGATTTGGAGACTATAGAGAAGAACAAACCCCTTACCACTGTGGGTATTAAATTTCAGTTGTGGTAGTGATCACCTTCTCTGATGCAGAGAAGCTGGTGCCAGATGTAGTTCAAGTGCACCACACAGTGCAGACATCAGCAAAAGTCTGGGAATAGCCCAGTAACAGTGTAACTTCCAGAAACGTCCTTCCCCAAAGGAAAGTGTCCTTGGCGATCTTAGGGCCACCATGGTTCACCTCCATATGGACAGCAGCAGTAACTCTGATACCTTGCTCACCTGTCCCTCTCTGAAAGCAGTCTGGGTCTATTTGTCCATATGCCTATCCACACAAAAGTCTGTCATCATAGATGTGGATCATGCCTGTTGTATCTAGAGAATACAAAATTCCATTTGTGGCATAGACATTTTTCCCTTGCCCAACAACCCACCCCCTTCATTTTTGGGGCCTCAGTCTCCACCAAACATTTCTCCAGGAGGGGTTACCAGATTAATAAAGGGTAAGTTTTTTTTTTTTTTTTTTATTCCAGATTATTTTAATGCCAGCAAGATTAGAGAACCTCAGGCTAGTTTACACCCAAGTGGCATAAACTTCTTCATCCTCAGAGAAACCTTTCACATGGTCACAGTGCAGTATATTTTTCCTGGCATAATCTTTGGGTATCTGAGACACCTGCCACCACATCAAAATTGCAAAAGATTCTAGGAGATATTTCTACTTCAGGTTAGAAGCCAGTCATTACTTGTTCCACACCATTCCTTTCAGATGATCCTCACCCTCCCTCAGGTTTTTACCAAATGCATGCCCATAATTACAGCCCATCAGAAGCTGCAGAGATTGACAGTACTCCTGTATTTAGGGGAGTAGCTCTTAACTGCATTTATAGTTCATGGTATGATTTCAGCAAGGGAGTTTCTTGGCCTTTATATTCTATTTTTGACATCACAGGGAATCTTTAAAAATCACTGCTGAGCCCTGCCAAATGCTCACATTTGTTGTCTGCAGTATGGACACACTTATGTGCAGAGCACATCTAACAGTGGAAGGCTACAGTCCCTGCAGATGTTCTTCATGTTTCACTGTTGCAGTCATCACGTTTGGGTTATCTGCTTGCAGTAGCCCTCAGTCGGCCTGATTAACAAAGTCTTGGGTCCTGCGTCGGTTGCTGTCCCTTCTTCTATGACGTCAGGTCGTCAGGGGTATAAAACATGCAGCCGATACCATTACATCAGTCTTTCTTACCGTGCGGTGCCCGAAGCAGAAGCAGTTCGCAACTGCCGGTCGGCCGACTCCTGAAATTTTCGTTTTCAAGTTTCAGAACCGAAGTCTTCAACTAAAGCTAAGTACCCCATTGGGGAAACTTTTTCTTGCTCCTTACCGAGGTCAGTAAAAGTTAATAATTGCATTTCTTGTGGAAAGCAAATACCTCACAAAGATTTTAATTTGTACTGTATTCCTTGCATAGGCCCTGACCACGACATACCTTGCTGCCAGTTTTGTGCATTATTTAATCAATGCACTAACCATCATCAGTATATTTTCGCCTCAAAATATTTTGGTTTTCGGTTCAATTATCCAGAAATGTTATCTGTAAGCCATCCGACTGCCGCCATTCTGAAAAAATGCAAACATAAAGACAGAGACAGGCCACCTATGTCCAAAGCTGCCAACATCGCTTCTCCTAAGCCAGTCGCCAGTTCGCCGGTACTCAGTGAGGTGCTTTTGCAGCCCGTGATACCCACTGCTTCTGATTCGCAGGTCTCTACTGAGACCCATTCAGAGTCCGGTATGCCGCGAGATGCTTCAACTGTGGTACCTGCGGATGTCTCTACCATGGATGGGTCCAGAGCCGCTGTGCAGGCACCGGCTTCTGAGGGTGTATTCAGGCCTATGGACTTGCATATTAAACCGACGCCTCCTTCTTCTTTAAGGACTAAACCTCAAACCATGCCTAAGAAACTGACGCCCAGGCTGCATGCTCAGGCCTCTATGCTTAAAAAACAAATGATAAGAATGGCTGAAGACCTTATAACTTTAATCAGGGGAATCCAGCCACCCCCTTCTAAGAGACCTAGGACTGAATTTGTTTATGAATCTTCTGACCAGGATTCTGATTTTTCTGATTCTTCTGATGATCTGAAGTTATCCTTATCTACTTATGAGGATTCTGATGCAGAGGACTCTATTCCCTCTGCTTTCCTTCCAGAGGATTTTTCTTTTGGTGAAACCTTGCACACTCTAAGGGAGCATTTCAACTGGGAAAGCCAGGATTTTTCTGATTTGAAAAAGAGGCTTAGGGATTTCTTACTCCTGCCTCAGCATAGGCCTTTAGCTATACCTCCTGTACTAGACATTGTTGATGATGCCTTTTCGGAATCTAGTTTGGCCCCTGATTCTTTGCCTCCTGCTCCCAGAAAACCTGACAGATATTACAAGGTTTCTGATTCTCACAAGTTCCTTTTTAAAAATCCTATTGCGGATCCAGAGACTATTTCACAGGGACCCAAGGGCATTAAGGCTTCTACTGCCAAAAGCCCTACCCCTTTTGATAAAGACACCAGGGCACTGGCTAGATGGGGTAAGAAGGTTTACATTTCTGCAACCTTGGCCATTAGGGCCTTAGACTGTCAGTTTCATATGTTAAAGTGTCAACAACATATTATTGAATTGCTTAAACAGAAAATGATGTTGATTCCTGACTGTGCTGAAAATAAAGAATTACAGGACTTAATGCATTCTGCTGAACAAGTTGGAAAACATACTTTGCAATGTGGATTTGATTCATTAGAGGCCTCTTGCAGGGCTGCTGTCACTGGGTCTGTACTCAGAAGGCATGGTTGGCCTAAGGAGCAATCTTTGCCTGATCATGTTGAAGCTAAACTGTTGGATGCTCTCTTAAATCAGGACTGCCTGTTTGGCAGCAAAGCTGAGGAAGTTCTTAAAAAGATGGAAGATAAATCTAAATCTATGCAAACTGTTAAAGATTTCTTACAAGTTCAGCCTCCAAGATTTAGTAGGCTTTGGCCGTCTAAGATTGGTTCTTTCCGGCCCCTTCCAGGTCTTCTCAGTCCAAACCCAGACACAGCAGAAACTACAGGTTTCAGTCCCAGGGTATGCACAAGACTAAGTAGTGGGGGGGGGGCTTCCAAATCTGGGGGTAGTAAGACTTCCCCCTATGGAAAACTGTCTCAATGACTTGATTTTATAACTTACAAGCACTTCTCAACTGAATGCTCCTTTAGGGGGTAAGATTGGTCTGCAGGCAAAAAACTGGGAACTCATTACCCAGGACAAATGGGTTTTAAATATAGTGTCCCAAGGATACAGATTTCACTTCCACACATTACTAACGCCAAAAGGTTGGCCAGATCTACCCCCAAATCAGTGGGCAGAGGCTCAAAAGCAAATACTCTCTTTTAAACATAAAGGCTATTCAAACTGTACCAGAAGAGGAAAAAGACAAGGTTTCTACTCAAGACTTTTCCTGATACCCAGAAAAGACCATTCATGGCATCCTATTCTGGGCCTGTCTACTCTAAACACCTTTTAGGTGATTCCAAAATTCAAGATGCTGACTCTTCACCAGTTGCTTCCTGTGCTAGGAAAAGATGCTTGGATGGTAACACTCGATTTAAAGGAAGCATATCTGCACATTCCAGTCAAGGAATCTTGCAGAAGATACCTACGCTTCAAAGCAGGCTACAATCACTACCAGTTCTCTGCACTACCCTTTGACTTATCTACTGCGCCCAGGGTATTCACAAAGTGCCTAGCCCCAGTCATTGCATTTTGCAGGCAAAGAAATATTCAAATATACCCATACCTGGATGATTGTTTAATTCAGGCAGAAAGCCAGGACATACTTTTGAATCATCTGGCCTTTGTACAAAGGGTGCTAACTTGTCTGGGGTACACCATAAATGAAAATAAATCACACTTGGTACCCTGTCAACAAATTATATTCCTGGGAGCAAGCTTGAATACAACTTCCCAGATGGCTTTCCTCACACCAGAGAAACAAATTTATTTGACAACCTACTTCAAACAAGTGGCCACAAAAACCCTACTATCTGCAAGGCAAGTACTACAAAACTTGGGGTTCATGGCCTCCTGCATTCTTCTAATTCCATATGCAAGACTGCATATGAGGAAACTACAATTGTATCTAAAACGCCTATGGTGTCAACATTCTCAGGATCTAGACGCAATGATTCCTATCATACCTTGCCTACGCCTAGAGTTTCTTTGGTGGGCAGAGGCCTGCCACCAAAACAAGGGACTACCATTCACACCACCCCTGCCGTCCAAACCCTAACAACAGACGCATCAGAATATGCATGGGGGGCTCACCTGGCAGGGAAGTGCATTCAGGACAAATGGAACCCAAGTCAAATGCACCTGCATATCAATCAAAAAGAAATGTTAGCTGTACAGAATGCTCTGACAGCCTTCAAGGACCACATTCTTCCAGGACAATTAATGGTAAAGACGGACAACACCACTGATGTCCTTCAAGGATGCATCTGCAGTCATCACATATGGGTTGTCCTGCCTCAGGCAGCCCTTCGGTCGGCCGGATTCCAAAGTCTGGGTCTGGCCTCGGCTGATGTCGCACTTTCCCCGACGTCAGAGCGTCTGGGGTATAAAAGCATCAGCTGACGCCATTTTCCTCAGTCTTTCTTGCCGCGTGGTGCCCGAAGCAGAAGCAGTTCGCAAGTGCCGGTCGGCCAGCTCCTGTGATTCAGCTACGAAGACTTCGAAAAAGCTAAGTACCCCGTTGGGGACTCTTTCTTGCCTCAGCCGATGTCAGATAACGTTAATAATTGTTTAACTTGTGGGAAACAAATACCTCATAAGGATTTCCACTCTTACTGCCTCCCCTGCCTAGGCCCAGACCATGACGTCTCGGCCTGTTCAGCCTGTGCTTCCTTCAACCGATGAACTCTTGGACGTCGGTCGGAGTTTGCAGAGGAATTCTTTGGGGCTAGTTTTGCTTACAAGATGCCGTCGGAGACTCCGACTTCGCATTTAGTTAAGAAATGGAAGGACAAGGACCAACACACGCGGGCCGCGGTTTCGGCTGAAACCACGGTCAGGCGTACCGCAAGTGTCTCGGCTGAAACCGAGTCCTTGGTACTTCCGATTACCGAAACCGCACAACCGACTACCTCGGCCGCGGAGGCCCCGGCCGAGTCGGCTATTGAATTACCTTCTGAAACTGGTGTCCAGGAACCTTCCAACACCATTCCTTTAGACAAGTCTACTCCTGCACGTGGTGCAGCCAGACCTCCTGCATCCATGTCCATTAAGGCTAAAGGCTAGGGCTAAAGCTGCTAAACTTACTAAAGCTTTGCCTCCCAAGGTTACCTCTCAGAGACCTTCTACTGGCTCACAGATTCTTAGCTTAGCAGAGGATCTTATCTCCTTAATTAGAGGTTCTCAACCTCATCCGGACAGGGGCTCTCAACCATCTCCAGACAAAAGGCCCAGGGTTGAGCCCTCTGACCCCCACTCCTCAGATGAGTCCACTGATGGCTCTACTCTGTCAGACCACCAGGAGGAGGCATATTCGGCCTACGAGGATTCTGATGCTGAAGAATCTATTCCCTCGGCCTCCCCTCCTGAAGAGTTTTCCTTTGCGAGACATTACACTCTATGAGAGAACATTTTCAATGGCAGGGTCAGGAATTCTCTGATTCTAGAAAGAGATTAAGGACCTTTTACATTTACCTCAGCATAGGCCTTTAGCTATACCTCCTGTTTTGAATGTCATTGATGATGTGTACTCTGATGCTAGTACAGCCCTGACTCTCTCCCTCCGGCTCCTGCCAAACCTGATAGGTACTACAGGGTCCCGGACTCACATCTACACCTGTACAAGGCCCACTCTGCTGATCCAGAAACTATTTCCCAGGGCCCAAAGGGGTTGCAGCTGCCACTGCTAGAAATCCTCTACCCTCTGAAAGGGAGTCCAGAGCTTTAGAGAGATGGGGTAAGAAAGTGTATACTTCTGCAACTCTTTCCATGAGGGCATTAAATTGTCAATTTCATATGATACAGTACCAAGAGTATTTGTTAGATGAATTGCATAAGAAACTGTCTTCTTCTGAACCCCTTGATCTCAAATCCCTTCAGGATCTGGTACATAACTCCCAGCAGGTTAGTAACCATTTCTTGCAGTGTGGTTATGATGCATTGGAAGCTTCATGTAGGTCAGCTATGACAGGTGCAGTCATACGTAGGCATGCCTGGCTGAAGGAACAATCTCTGCCAGACCATGTTAAAGCTAAGCTTTTGGATGCTCCTATGGAAAAGCAAAAATTATTTGGTTCCACGGCTCAAGAGGTCTTAAAGAAATTTGAAGAAAAGGCAAAATCTGTGCAAACAGTCAAAGACTTTCTGCAAGTCCAACCACCGAGATTCAGCAGAAATTGGCCTACTAAGAATTTGTCCTTTCCAGACTCGGACAGATCTCAGAGAGGCAGGAATAGGCGTGCCAGAGGTAGAGGGCAAGCTAGAGGCTCCTACAGAGGCCATCAATGGCAGCCTCCCAACCAGAGAGGCAGTGCAGGAACTACAACTGCTACACCAGGACAGACTCAATGACTTTGTTTTGACTCCGCCGACCAGGGCTCAATTAGAAGCACCTTTGGGCGGAAAGCTTTCTTTATTTTCAAAAAATTGGCACAGCATTACAAGGGACACATGGACACTGCAAATAATAGACAAAGGATACAGGTTCCATTTCCACACATTGCCAAAAAGAAAAGGCATGCCAAACCTGCCACCAAATCAGAGGGCAGAGGCTTTGAAACAAATTTCCAACTTAATACAAATGAAAGCTATAGAAAAGGTACCTCTTTCAGAACAAGGCCAAGGATTTTACTCCAGATTATTCCTTGTTCCAAGAAAAGAAAATCAATGGAGGCCTATTCTCGACTTGTCTGCACTGAATACTTACCTCATTGTGCCAAAATTCAAAATGCTGACTCTACAGCAACTCCTTCCCATGCTGGGCAAGGGGTCTTGGCTGGTGACTCTAGACCTCAAGGAGGCATACCTGCATGTCCCTATCAGACAAAGTTGCAGAAGACACCTCAGATTTCTTGCAGGGTCAGAGCATTATCAATTCTCAGCATTGCCCTTTGGCTTATCTACTGCGCCCAGAGTATTCACGAAATGCCTGGCATCAGTAATTGCACACTGCAGACTTCAGGGGATTCAAATTTACCCATATCTGGACGACTGCCTTATACAAGCGGACAGCAAGCAAACTTTGTTAAGGGACTTGGATTATGCCATCCACCTACTGCAGGCCTTGGGATATACAGTCAACATCCACAAATCAAGACTTGTTCCATCCCATCCCAAAGAATAACTTTTCTGGGTGCGGATCTAGACACAACCACCCAAATGGTCTTTCTCACAGAAGAAAAACAAAAACAACTACCGGATTACTTCAAGAATCTGACAAGACAAACTCAGCTGACTGCAAGGAAAATCCTGCAGGCCCTGGGTTACATGGCATCTTGCATTCTTCTGATTCCACAAGCAAGGCTGCATATGAGAAAATTACAATGGTACCTAAGGAGTTTATGGACTCAGCACAGTCACAGCTTAGAAACTTTGATCCCACTCATTCCATGCCTCCAAAAGGAATTTCTGTGGTGGGCTCAAGCCTGCCAGTCGAACAGCGGGTTGCCCTTCAGCAAGCCAAGAGCCAACCAAACCATCACTACGGACGCTTCAGACCAAGGTTGGGGAGCACACATGGAGGGCAGATGTATCCAAGGGCTATGGTCACAAAGAGAGCTGCGCATGCACATAAACCAAAAGGAAATGCTGGCAGTGATACACGCAATCGAGGCCTTCAAACTTTTTCTGCATCAAGGCCACCTACTCATAAGGACAGACAACACCACAGTTATGTGGTACATAAACAAGCAATGAGGCACCCATTCCTACCCTCTTTGCAGACTGGCAATGAATCTATGGGAACTTTCCTTGAAACTCAATATACAGCTGCAGTCCCAGTTCGTGCCAGGGAAAGACAATATACTGGCAGACAGCTTAAGCAGGAATATCATGGATGCACACAAATGGATGCTGCACCCAGACATCTTCTTACTCATAACACAATCATGGGGAAGGCCGGAAATAGATCTGCTCGCCTCCCCCCACAATCATCAACTGAAGAAATTCTGCTCAAGGACATACCACCCACAAGCATGGAAAGTGGACGCTCTCTCTCTTTCAGCTGGAAAGCTCTAACAGTGTATGCATTTCCACCTCTCCCATTAATGACCAAGGTCTTACTGAAGATTAGGACAGAGCAGCCCAGAGTGATTCTGATAGCTCCAAACTGGCCAAGACAGCACTGGTACCCACTGTTAAAGAGCATGTCACAGACGAAACCGTGGCCTCTCCCCCTATGGCCACTTCTACTGACGCAGCACAATTTCAAGACTCTGCATTCCAACCTGAAAACCTTGCAGCTAACTGCCTGGAAAATACCATGACTCCTCAGGATAAGCTATACCAGAGAGTGAAGGATATTATTATGGAAGCTCGACGGCCTTCCACAAGGAAGGCATATTCAGCAAAATGGAAAAGATTTCACACTTGGAACACAACAAAGGGCCTAGATGTGACAGTGATGAACATGGCATATATACTGGAATATTTGGCAGAATTGTTCCACAACGGCCTGTCTTACTCTTCTATTAAGATACATCCTCAGCAATTTCAGCAGAATACAATGTTAATCCACCTGTCTTCTCTCATCCTCTCCTGAGACAGTTTCTAAGAGGAATCAAAAACATCAATCCTCCAAAGAAACCACCTCTACCTACTTGGGATCTTAACTTCGTGTTGGAAAAACTAACACTTCCTCCCTTTGAACCAGCAGCATCTGCAGATCTGCAGTTTCTGTCTTGGAAAACTGCCTTCCTTCTGGCCATAACTCAGCCATTTCTTATCTTTCATCAGGACAGAGTTTCATTGAGAACCAATCCTACATTTATGCCAAAGGTGGTATCCAGGGTATCTTTGAACCAAGCTATTCACTTGCCTACATTCTTCCCACAACCACAAAATAAAGGGGAGAAACTTCTGCACACCCTGGACATACACAGACAGTTGCGCTACTACTTGGACAGAACTAAAAGTTACAGAAAGACTGACCAGCTGTTTGTAGCATATGCTGCTGGGGCACAAGGAAAAGCAATTTCCAAACAGACAACTTCAAAATGGATAGGAAATTGCATTCGTTTTTGTTACTCCTTTCATGGAAAAACTGTGCCAGCTAACATTAGACCTCATTCCACGAGAGCCACAGCCACCACCACAGCCTTCCTAAGAGGGGTGGCTACCAAGGACATTTTAGAAGCTGCTACATGGAGCTCCGTGCATACATTTGCCAAGCATTACAATTTACCTTTATACTCCAGATCCAGAGCAGGCTTTGCTACGGCAGTCCTGCAGGGTATCTTAGCTACACCATCCTTTTCTTAGTACCTCCACCCCCAGATTGGCTATGGTATTCTACCCATATGTGATGACTGCAGATGCATCCTTGAAGGACATAGTACTGTTTTGTACCTACCATAAATGTAGATGTCCGATAGGTATGCATCTGCAGTCAGGTTTACCCTCCCTCCTTCCCCTCTGTGTATACTTCTTGGGTACTTACCCCTCTTATAGCTAGCTGGGGGGATCTATTATGGTGTATTTGTTTTTATAGTACTGTGCATGTTTGGATTTGTTTTTGCAATGCATATCTCCAAATTTTAGCCTTCCTTAGAGGGCACCTGGCATCTGGGGCAAGAAAAACTGAGGAAAATGGCGTCGGCTGATGCTTTTATACCCCAGATGCTCTGACGTCGGGGAAAGTGCGACATCAGCCGAGGCCAGACCCAGACTTTGGAATCCGGCCGACTGAAGGGCTGCCTGAGGCAGGACAACCTATATGTGATGACTGCAGATGCATACCTGTCGGACATCTACATTTATGGTAGGTACAAAACTGTACTTTATGTGGTACATAAACAAGCAGGGGGGTACACATTCTTACCCCCTCTGCAGACTAGCTGTTGCATTGTGGAACACAGCCCTGAGCTACCAAGTGTATCTACAAGCTCAGTTCCTGCCAAGAAAACTAATTACACTGGCAGACGAACTAAGCAGAAACCTCATGGACCCACATGAGTGGAAACTGGAACCAAGGATTTTCAACATGTTAACAAACAAATGGGGGAGCCCAGATATAGACCTATTTGCCTCCCCCCAGAACTATCATTTGGACAAATTTTACACAAGGACTCCCCACAAACAAGTTTGGAAAGTGGATGCTCTGTCCTTCAGCTGGAAAAACCTATCCGTTTATGCCATTCTTTCTCTGCCTCTGCTCTCCAAAGTACTACTAAAGATCAAAGAAGACAAACCAAGGACGATTTTGATTGCACCAGACTGGCCATGCCAACACTGGTACCCCCACTTGTGCAGTGTGTCACTGTTGGCCCCATGGCACCTGCCTCAGACTCCTATCCTATTGTCTCAGCAGGAGAACCAGATTCTGTACCCTCAGCTTCAAACACTGAATCTGGCAGCCTGGCTAATTACCCAATCACTCCTTTACCATCCCTCAGTAAACCAGTGATGGATATCATTTTAGAGGCAAGAAGGCCTAGTACTAGAAAATCTTATGCTGAAAAATGGAAAAGATTCTGTGCCTGGAACCAATCTCAAGGGACAAGCACATCAGTGCCGAATTTACCTCAGATTTTACAATATTTAACTGAGATGCTTCACAAGGGCCTGTCTTTCTCCTCCATCAAAATTCACGCCTCAGCCATTTCAGCTCATTACAACACAGAACCTCCCCTCTTTCCTCATCCAGTGCTTAAGCAGTTCCTCAGAGGGGCCAAAAATCTACGACCACCCAGGAGAGCTCCAGCTCCAGCCTGGAACCTTAACTTTGTATTAGAAAAGCTCACCCATCCTCATTTTGAGCCAGCTGCCACTGCAGACTTAAAATTCCTTTCTTGGAAAACCACTTTCCTTTTTAGCAATCACTTCAGCTAGAAAGGTGTCTGAATTACAGGCCCTCATGGCAGTGGAGCCATCATCTTCCATGCGGACAGGGTGCCCCTCAGAACCAATCCCTGCTTAATGCCCAAGGTGGTATCCATTGTGGTCCTTAATCAGTCCATTCATTTGCCAACCCTCTTTCCTAATCCACAGAACAAAGGGGAACGGATACTGCTCTCCTTAGGTGTGCACAGACAACTTAGATTTTACTTGGACAGGACTAAACCTCAAAGGAAATCTGACCAACTGCTGGTGACATTTGCTGCAGGGGCAGAGAGGAAGGCTATTTCAAAGCAAACCATTTCCAAGTGGATAGACCATTGCATTCATTCCTGCTACAAGCACCATGGAAAACCTATCCCACAGGGGATCAGACCCCACTCAACCAGGGCTGCATCTACCTTTCCAGCCTTTCTCAGAGGCATCCCTTTCAGGGACATCCTAGAAGCTGCTATCTGGAGTTCTGTACATACTTTCACTAAGCATTACCATCTGCCAATTTTCTCTAAATCCAGAGCTGGCTTTGCCACTGCAGTCTTGCAGGGCCTTATAGCCAGTCCTAATGCTATCTAAATTCCTCCTCCCATCCTTAGCTTTCGGAATCTACCCAAATGTGATGACTGCAACATTGAAACACGAAGAACATAGTACAGTTGTGTACACTTACCATAAATGTAGATGTTCGAGTGTATTCACTGTTTCAGTCCTGGTTACCCTCCCTCCAGCCCTCTTTCTTCTTTTGGCTGTACCTCTATTCTCCTTTACTATGCTCAAAAGTTTTTGGTGTATTTGCTTTTTTGTTGGAGGTATAACCTTGTATATTTGTAGATTTAATTGCTTCCCATTAGGGGGGCACCTGACATCTGGGGCAAGAAAAACTGATGTAATCATGTCGGCTGCATGTTTTATACCCCTGATGACCTGGTGTCGTGGAAGAAGGGACAACAACTGATGCAGGACCCAAGACTTTGTTAATCAGGCCGACTGAGGGCTACTGCAAGCAGATAACCCAAATGTGATGACTGCAACAGTGAGTACACTTGAACATCTAGATTTATGGTAAGTGTACACAACTGTACTTTCAGACTCTACATAATATTGGAATGTCACAATTGTTTCAACTTATCGGTGTTTGAGAGCATTAAGTATTCATCTAAGCATGGGTGAGTAGCAGTGGACAAGTCTTGGACTGAGTCTTAAGAAGTTCTCATGTATAGATCTTGCAAGATTGTTTCCAGTGGGTGGCTACATCTTCTGAACTTAACCAAAGGCAGACCTCTTTTTTTATATCTCCTCCCTCAACAGCTGTCATTAGCCTTTGGGTGGGGGAGGCATTACAAGAGGCAGACAGTGCAGGCTGTCTGGATGCTTTTTTGAGTTCACACTGTTCATAAAGTTTTTTGATCATATGAGGTGAGTCCCACTGCATTCCAGGGCATTCCCAAGACTCCCTTCCTCAAAGTTCACTTGCCTTTAAGTTGAATAGTATAATGGTAGTTTGGCACAACCAAATGGGGAGAGGCTCTGTCCTTCCCCTTTTGTCAAAAGGCCACACGAGTGTAGGTATGGGCTGTTTAGTCAGATTGTTTTCTGGTAGCCAGACTTGTTCCAGGGGAGGCCAATTTACTAGCAGACAAGACTGAGTTGTTGCATAGTCATGCCTAATGACTGGTCCCTCAGTTGTTCAGAGGCATGTCAAGACTTTCTGCAACCTATTCCCTTCCCACTCTGATGCCAAATGCAGCAACAACTTCTGCATTGGGACAGTGCCTCATGGATGCTGTGGTCCAGATGTCATCCCCTGGACTTCTTTTCGCTCTTTCCCTGATGATGAGTTTCATCCAGAATGCAAAACTGCACAAGTCAAAAGTCATAGTAATATCTCTTTACTGACCACACTAGTTCTGGTCCCTGATGCCTGTGTTGCCTCTTTCTCTCTCTCTTTTCCCCTTTAGGAAAAAAACTCTCTGACTGTGCCCCTCCAGCACACTGCTTACTGACCCATCAGGCAAGTTTCTCCCAGGCATGCACTCCCTCAAGTTAACCACATGGCTTATCAAGTTCCTATAGTAGCCAATAAGCTGTTTCTTTCCACAACTGAAACACACCTATGACATTTCAGTTAATAAAATTGACAACCCACTAGCAAGACATGTAGCAAATAATGAGGGCCACAAATTTACTTTCAAAGCTATAGATCAAGTTCAAGCCAATTTGAGAGGTGGCCCACTGAATTTACTTTTAGAGGAACACGAGTTGGAATAGCAGATCCGTTTGAATGTATTCATTGTACCAGGTTTAAATGATGCTTGTAACATTGCCTGTCTTCTAAAACTAAGAAGTTTGAGACGGTAACTGGTACTTTGATGGAACTTAATTCTATCACTCTAGCTCTATAATATTTTTGAGAGGTATACCCGGTTGATTATTCTGTAACTTTGAAGCTTAGTCTAACCTTGTTATTGTTTGAGTCTAACAGTTTTATGCCTTCTGTATAATTATTTATAACAGTTTTAATGATACTTTTAAACTGACAAAATTGCAGCTCTTGTATTCAGGTTTCATGAATACATGTGTTTTTTTAGCAAATGTCTCTTTAAGAATTTGACTCACTGAGAGGTGTGGTCATCACATGATATGTCTTAATTACTTATAAACTACTGTTTGAAACTGTGTATCTTTTCTGAAGAAGTTGCTACATTACAAGCAACGAAAAGCGCTTCAATAAATTGTTTTGTTTTATATTTTTTTGATTCCTGTAACTTTCTGTGGTGGGTCTTGGTGCTGCTGACTTAATTTTTGTGTTTCAGTAGTTTGTTGGCTTCCTTTTCCTGGTCTTTTCACAACTGGTTAAAGTTGTTTTCTTTTCAGATGCACATACTCACGCACAAAGAAAAACAGGCTAACACTTGTAACACCTATAAGGACAAATGGTCCCATTTTTCTGTTTGCAGTGCCACCGTGGGGCTAGACTATTGATGTTCATCGTGTTTCACTGTTGCAGTCATTACACTTGGGGTTATCCTGCTGGCAGGCTACCCGCAGTCGGCCTGAATTCCAAAGTCCTGGTCCGGCGTCGGTTGCTGTCGCCTCTTCCCTGACATCAGTGCGCCAGGGGTATATAAGATGCAGCCAACGCCATTTTCTTCTGTCTTTCTTGCCGTGCGGTGCCCGAAGCAAAAGCAGTTCGCAAGTGCCGGTCGGCCGACTCCTGAGATTTTCGAAATCGAATTTCAGATCCGAAGTCTTCATTAAAGCTAAGTACCCCATTGGGGAAACTTTTTTCTTGCTCCAGACTGATGTCAGAAAAAGTTAACAATCGTATTTCTTGTGGGAAGCAAATACCTCATAAGGATTTTCATTTTTACTGTATTCCTTGCCTAGGCCCTGACCACGACATTGCTAGTTGTCGGTTTTGTGCTAGATTTAACCAACGCACTATTAAGTGTCGGTACGATTTTGCCTTTCATTACTTTGGCCGAAGGTTTAATTATATAATGCCTTCAGAACAGCCGACGACCGGAGTTCATTAAAAGTGCAAGGAAAAAGAAAAGGACAATCATCCGAGGTCCAAAACCAACGACAAAGCCTCTTCTAGGCCAGTTGCCAGTTCGCCGGCTCTCAGTGAGGCGCTTTCGCAGCCCCTGACACCCGCTACCTCAGAGCCACAGGCCGCATCTAACTCCCACGTGGAGACAACTAGGCCTCTGGATACTCAAGGTATTGGACCTTCACAAACTATTCCTTCAGATGGGTCCGGAGCCGCTGAGCAGGCATCGGCTTCTGAGGGTGTTTTCAGACCTACACAGTTCTATATCAAGCCAACCTCAGCTTCCAAGGCAAAGACTAAAAGCAGCCTTAAAGACAAAGAAACAAGTACAGCATTCTCCTGGTCAGACTTCCATGCCTAAGAAACAGATGCTCAAAATGGCTGAAGAGCTAATTACTTTGATCAGGGGTTCCCATCCCCCTCCTGATAAGAGGCCTAGGCAAGACACTGAATATGATTCTTCTGATCAGGTTTCCATTTCATCTGACTCCTCTTCAGAACAGGGACACTCTCTTCCTCCCTATGAGGATTCTGATGCTGAAGAATCTATCCCTTCAGCCTCTCCTCCTGAGGACTATTCTTTTGGGGAAACCCTGCATACCATGAGGGAGCATTTTCACTGGGAGAGCCAAGATTACTCAGAACCTAAGAAAAGGCTCAGAGATTTTCTTTTACTGCCTCAGCACAGACCTCTTGTTATTCCACCTGTACTAGACATTGTAGATGATGTATTTTCAGAGTCCGGCCTGTCTCCTGACTCTTTACCCCCTGCACCCGTTAAGCCAGACAGGTACTACAGGGTTCCAGATTCACATAAATTTCTGTATAAAAACCCTGCTGCTGACCCAGAAACTATTTCTCAGGGTCCCAAAGGGGTCAAGGCTTCCACTGCAAAAAACCCTGTCCCTTCTGATAGGGATTCTAGAGCACTGGACAGATGGGGGGAAAAAAGTTTACACCTCTGCTACCTTGGCTGTAAGGGCTTTAAATTGTCAGTTTCATATGCTTAAATATCAGCAATACTTAATGTCACTGCTAAAACAGAAAATGTTGACAAATTCTGAATGTTTTGAAAACAAGGAAATGCAGGATTTATTGCATGCAGCTGAACAAGTGGGAAAGCATACTTTGCAATGTGGTTTTGATTCACTGGAGGCCTCTTGCAGGGCCACTGTTAAAGGCTCTGTCATTAGAAGGCATGCTTGGTTAAAGGAACAGAATCTGCCTGATCATGTTAAAGCAAAATTATTGGATGCTCCATTACAGCATGATACTTTGTTTGGTGTTAAATCATTCACTCCGGAGCAGCTCAGAAAAAGCAACCTGCTTAATTCCACCATAGGAACAACAGTGCAGCCTGAGCTCATTTTCAGAAAATCCATTTGTAATACTATACAGAAAACAAATGTTCATAACTCTTTAACTATAAGAGCTACACTAAAAATGTAAACGCGAAAGTTGTTCAGCAGACACTGACCTTTCCAACAGTGTAAATGTTGATAGTGCATATCAAAGTCATTATTAAATATTTGGCAAGGAATGCTGATATTGTGCATATTTTTTTACCTTTTTGGAAAAGCAAAGCTCAATATCTTGGTCTATGTACCATGCAGACCCATACAATTTAAATTTAATTTGTTAGTATGAATGTCAGCTTTAAAATGATACCTTAACCATTACTGTGTGACGCTCCCACAGAAATATTTTTAATATATTATTTCTCATAATTGATAAATAAACAAAGCATAATATCTCATCACCTGTAACAGACAGAGCCTACATATCAGTGTAGAAGTTGTGGATCTGAATGTCAGCTTCAAAATGATGCATCATTTGTGTGATTACCATGCTCCCTCGCAAAGATATGGGCATAATAATGAGAAGTATTGTAAATGTAGAATTTTCATTTTTGTACAAGACTAAACAAACTGTGATATCTGTACGTGTGTACAGTGCACAGACACAGTTCTTTTACCATGTTGTAAGGAGTAACACTGTCTTCAAAATGAGGTATTACTTCACACAATGAGATTCTCCTTTGCAAAGTTATTTACCAAAATATGAAAAAAATCATAATTTCCATAACCTAAGTCCGCAACAAACTTTGATATCTGCACGTGTCAAACATACAGGCACAATTCTTTTACCATGTTAGAACCAGCAATACTGTCTTCAAAATTAGATATTACTTGGCACATTCAGATGCTCCCTTGCAAAGTTATTTACCAAAATTTGAAAAAAATCATAATTTCCATAACCGTAAGTCTCAAACAAGCTTTGATATCTGCACACGTGTCAAACATACAGGCACAATTCTTTTACCATGTTAGAACCAGCAATACTGTCTTCAAAATGAGATATTACTTGGCATATTCAGATTCTCCCTTGCAAAGTTATTTACCAAAATATGAAAAAAATCATAATTTCAATAACCTACGTCCCAAACAAACTTTGATATCTGCACATGTGTCAAACATACAGGCACAATTATTTTACCATGTTGGAACCAGCAATACTGTCTTCAAAATGAAATATTACTTGGCACATTCAGATGCTCCCTTGCAAAGTTATTTACCAAAATATGAAAAAAATCATAATTTCCATAACAGTTATTTGCCAAGCTCAGAGAAATTAATTTTACACAACACATTTAATAATAGTGTTTTACTTACTATACTGGTCCAACTTGGTCATGGGTGATGTCCTTCAAGGATGCATCTGCAGTCCTAACAAATGGGTTGTCCTGCCTCAGGCAGCCCTTCGGTCGGCCGGATTCCAAAGTCTGGGTCTGGCCTCGGCTGATGTCGCACTTCACCCGACGTCATAGCTGCTGTCAATTGGGTATAAAGGCATCAGCCGACGCCATTTTCCCCAGTCTTTCTTGCCGCGCGGTGCCCGAAGCAGAAGCTGTTCGCAAGTACCGGTCGGTCAGATCCAGAGATTTCTACTACCGAAGACTTCTAAAAAGCTAAGTACCCCATTGGGGACTCTTTCTTGCCTCAGCCGATGTCAGAAAAAGTAAATAATTGTTTAACTTGTGGGAAACAAATACCTCATAAGGATTTCCACTCTTACTGCCTTCCTTGCTTAGGCCCAGACCACGACGTAGCAGCTTGTCTAGCCTGTGCTTCCTTCAACCGACGGACACTTAGACGTCGGTCGGAGTTTGCAGAGGAGTTTTTTGGTCCCGCTTTTGCTTACAAAATGCCGTCGGAGACTCCGACTTCACAATTAGCTAAAAGCAAGGAAAAGGACCGACACTCGCGGTCCGCGGTTTCGGCCGAAACCACGGTTAAGCCAACCGCGAGTGTCTCGGTTTCGGCTGAAACCGAGTCTACGGTTCTTCCTTCGGCCAAAAGCATACCTCCTACAGCCGAGGCCTCACACAGCATGGCTGAATCTGCTACTGAAATTTCTCCTGCTGTAGCAGGCACCCAGGATTTATCAGTTACTATTCCTTTGGACATATCAGCTCCTGCACGTGGAGCTGCTAGGCCCCCTGCATCCATGTCTATTAAGGCTTTCTCTAGGGCTAAAGCAGCTAAATCTTCTAAGGCCTTGCCTGCTAAAACCCCCTCACACAGGCCTAGCTCTAGTTCCCAAATGCTCAGCCTGGCAGAGGATCTCATTTCTTTGATCAGGGGATCCCAACCTCACCCTGACACTGAACCAGTTTCTACGGATTGTTCCTCTGATGATTCAGAAAACTCAAATCCTCCAGAAGGCCCTTATTCTCCATATGAGGATTCTGACGCAGAAGACTCAATCTCTTCTGCCTCTCCTCCTGAAGAATTTTCTTTTGGGGAAACCTTGCATGCTATGAGGGAGCAATTTCAATGGCAGGGCCAGGATTTTTCAGATTCTAGGAAACGGCTAAGGACCTTTTTACATTTGCCACAGCATAGGCCTTTAGCCATTCCTCCAGTACTAACAGTTGTGGATGATGCATTCAATGATGCTTGTACTGCCCCTGACTCTCTTCCCCCGGCCCCTGCTAAGCCCGACAGATACTACAGGGTCCCGGACACACATTATCACTTGTATAAGGCTCCTATTGCAGATCCTGAAACTATTTCTCAGGGCCCCAAAGCTGTAGCAACTGCTAAAACCCTCCCTCTGAAAGAGAATCTAGAGCATTAGAGAGATGTGGTAAAAAAGTTTATACTTCTGCTACTCTTTCTGCTAGGGCCTTAAACTGTCAATTCCACATGATCCAGTATCAGGAATTTTTGTTAGATCAGCTAAATAAAAAACTATCCTCTCCTGAACCTATAGACCGTAAGTCCCTTCAGGATTTGGTACATAACACTCAGCAGGTCAGTAATCATTCCTTAAAATGCGGCTGTGATGCACTGGAGGCTTCCTTTAGATCAGCTATGACTGGTACAGTGATCAGAAGGCATGCATGGTTAAAAGAGCAATCCTTACCAGACCATGTAAAGTCAAAGCTCCTAGATGCTCCCATGGAGAAACTCAGTTTGTTTGGCTCCTCTGCACAGCAAGTGTTAAAGAAGGTGGAAGAAAAAGCAAAATCTGTCCAAACAGTCAAGGATTTCTTACAAGTACAGCCTCCTAGGTTTAGTAGGAATTGGCCTTCGAAGAATTGGTCCTTTCCAGACACCTCCAGAGCACAGAGAGGAAGAAATAGGCGCTCAAGAGGCAGAGGTCAATTCAGAGGTGCCTACAGGGGACGTCAGTGGCAGCCTAGCAACCAGAGAAGTACTGCCACAGATCCAGCTACTACCACTTCCACAGGACAATCACAGTGACTTGGCTCTGATACCGCCTACCAGGGAACAACTGGAAGCACCCTTAGGCGGAAAGCTAGCCTTATTTTCAGTAAACTGGCATTACATTACAGGAGACAAATGGATTTTACAGACAAGAGACAAAGGTTACAGGTTTCACTTCCATACTCTACCAAGGAAGAGAGGAATGCCAAACCTACCACCAAACCAAAAAGCAAACGCTCTAGGACAAATCAACCACTTACTAAGGATGAGAGCTATAGAAAAGGTACCGGCTATGGAACAAGGACAAGGATTTTATTCCAGACTTTTCCTGGTGCCAAGAAAAGAAAACCAATGTAGACCTATTCTCGACCTGTCCGCTCTGAACACATATCTCATTGTTCCAAAATTCAAAATGCTGACCCTACAGCAACTTCTTCCCATGCTGGGCAAGGAGTCTTGGCTGGTGACTCTAGATCTCAAGGAGGCATACCTGCACGTCCCTATTCGACCAGATTGCAGAAGATACCTCAGATTTCTTGCAGGATCAGAGCATTATCAATTCTCAGCATTGCCCTTTGGCTTATCTACTGCGCCCAGAGTATTCACGAAATGCCTGGCATCAGTAATTGCTCATTGCAGGCTTCAGGGAATTCAAATTTATCCATACCTGGACGACTGCCTGATACAAGCGGACAACAAGAACAAATTAACAAAAGATTTGGAAAAAGTTATTCACCTATTACAGGCCTTGGGATACACAGTCAACATAAAAAAGTCAAGGCTGGTACCATCCCAAAGGATTACATTCTTGGGTGCAGAACTGGACACATCAAATCAAATGGCATTTCTCACAGCAGAAAAGCAAAAACAACTACCACTCTATTTCATGGCATTAACAACGCAGACCCAGCTTACAGCAAGGAAAGTCCTGCAAGCCCTGGGTTACATGGCATCTTGCATAATATTGATCCCACATGCCAGACTACATATGAGGAAGTTGCAATGGTACCTAAGGAATTTAGCACAAGCACAAGCACAGCCTAGAAACCCAAATTCCAATAATTCCATGCCTGAAGCAAGAATTCCTCTGGTGGGCTCAGGCCTGTCAGTTGAACAAAGGATTGCCTTTCCACAGCCCTCACCCAAGCCAGACTATCACCACGGACGCCTCAGACCTCGGTTGGGGGCCACACATGGCAGACTAGTGTATACAGGGCCTATGGACACAGGACCAGCTGAACCTACACATAAATCTAAAAGAGATGCTGGCAGTGAAACAGGCAATTCAAACATTCAGACCGTTTCTTTGACAAGGTCATTTGCTGATAAGGACGGAAAACACCACAGTTATGTGGTATATCAACAAGCAGGGAGGCACACATTCATATCCTCTATGCCAATGGCAATGGACCTGTGGAATGTGGCCCTGAACCTCAACATTCAGCTCCAGGCCATATTTGTGCCAGGAAAAGAAAATATACTAGCAGACACCTTAAGCAGAACTACCACGGATGCCCACGAATGGATGCTGCATCCGGACATCTTCAAATCCATTACAAAGAAATGGGGACTACCAGAAATAGACCTGTTCGCATCCCCACACAACCACCAATTGAGAAAATTCTGCACAAGGACATACCACCCACTTGCTTGGAAGGTGGACTCCCTATCCTTCAGCTGGGAAAACCTAACAGCATATGCATTCCCACCTCTTCCTTTGATGCACAAAGTGCTACTGAAGATCAAAGAAGATCACCCAAGGATCATACTGATAGCTCCAGACTGGCCGAGGCAGCATTGGTACCCGCTTCTGAGGAGCATGTCTCGAGCACACGCATGGCCTCTACCTCCAGTTCCTTTGCTGCTAACACAGAACAACTTCAAGATCCTGCATCCAAACTTGAAAACACTGCAGCTAGCTGCTTGGAATCTTACATAAGACAAAATAACCCAGAATTATCTCAGAGGGTTAAAGACATTATCCTGGAAGCTCGCAGACCCTCCACAAGGAAGAGTTATTCAGCAAAATGGAAAAGATACCTCATTTGGAGTGCAGCAAAAGGAGAAAATGTATCCTTGGCAAACATAGCTAACATCCTGGAATATTTAGCAGAGCTTTTCCACAATGGCCTGTCTTACTCCTCCATCAAGATTCATGCATCAGCAATTTCAGCAGAATATAACATGGATCCTCCAGTCTTCTCTCATCCTCTACTCAGACAGTTTCTGAGAGGAATTAAAAATGTAAAGCCTCCAAGGAAGCCACCTTTGCCTACATGGGACCTAAACTTTGTGCTAGAAAAGTTAACACTTCCCTTTGAACCAGCAGCAACAGCAGAATTACAGTTCTTATCTTGGAAAACTGCTTTCCTGCTTGCAATCACTTCAGCAAGAAGGGTTTCTGAATTACAGGCATTAATGGCAGTACAGCCCTTCCTTATCTTCCATCAGGATAGAGTGTCCTTGAGAACTAACCCTACTTTTATGCCAAAGGTGGTCTCCAGGGTATCATTGAACCAAGCAATCCACCTACCAACATTCTTCCCCAATCCACAGAACAGGGGGGAAAGACTACTGCATACCTTGGATGTACACAGGCAATTGCGCTACTACCTGGACAGAACCAAGACCAATAGGAAAACTGACCAGCTTCTGGTAGCATATGCAGCAGGAATGGAAGGAAAAGCAATTTCAAAACAGACAATCTCAAAATGGATAGGAAATTGCATTAGATTTTGTTACTCCTTTCATGGAAAGACAACTCCAGAAAACATCAGACCTCACTCCACAAGGGCTACAGCCACTACTACAGCTTTCTTACGAGGAGTGGCTACCAAAGACATTTTAGAGGCTGCTACTTGGAGCTCCGTGCATACATTTGCCAAGCATTATAATCTGCCTTTATACTCCAGATCCCGAGCAGGTTTTGCCACTGCTGTTTTGTAAGGGATCTTAACTACACCGTAATCTTCTTAGTGCCTCCTCCCCCAGTTTGGCTATGGTATTCTACCCATTTGTTAGGACTGCAGATGCATCCTTGAAGGACATAGTACAGTTTTGTACCTACCATAAATGTAGATGTCCGAGAGGTATGCATCTGCAGTCAGGATTACCCACCCTCCGTCCCCTCTGTGGTACTCCTAGGGTATTTGTCCATCTTGTAGCTAGCTGGGGGAATCTATTATGGTGTATTTGTTTGCATATATGTACATACATGTTTATTTTTGTTTGCTCTCTACTGTTTGGAATCGTTGGCATTTATCCAAATTTAGCCTTCCTCGAGGGCACCTGGCATCTGGGGCAAGAAACACTGAGGAAAATGGCGTCGGCTGATGCCTTTATACCCAATTGACAGCAGCTATGACGTCGGGTGAAGTGCGACATCAGCCGAGGCCAGACCCAGACTTTGGAATCCGCCGATCAAGGGCTGCCTGAGGCAGGACAACCCATTTGTTAGGACTGCAGATGCATACCTCTCGGACATCTATATTTATGGTAGGTACAAAACTGTACTTTTTCCATTCTTCTCACAAGCTGCATGTTCGCAATCTTGCATGGCTCTCCTCATGCCATTGTGGAGGTTGGTCAAGAACAACGCAATGCCCTCCTCAGTTAGGTGAATGCCATCCCTTCTGAACAGGTGAGCATCTTCCGCGGTGATGCCGTCATGGCAGATTGTAGATCCACTGACCCTGTGCATCAAGCCATGCATGAACGCATTCTGTAAACATCTGAACAGCAGAAGACAGTCTTACCTTACCTGAAATAAAGCATGGGTGGACACTGTCAAGGGTGCACAGCAAGGGCACATGTAAAGAGAAAAAGCAGGGTAAGGACCGCCGCTCCACTAATATGCCAAGGACAGGCATGGGGCTCCAGATGTTGGTTATCTGTAGTGTCCCATAGCTGTGCTGGCTGCCCACTCTGACTTGCTGATACCACTATGGCCTCATGACCTCCTTCAGTGTCAGCAGTCTGCCTTACCTCTGCCTTTTCTCTTTACATGTGCCCATTCAGCAATGGATCTAAGGGATGAGGGACTGAAGTAACTCACTAATTGCTGTCCTGACCTTCATACATCTACTACCCTCACCTACGTACATTGACTACACCTGAAGGGAGGGGAGACTGAGTGGAGAGCTACATCAGGGCAACATGTCAAAAGACCAAGACTGACCCAGGCTGTGTCTTTTTGCATGTGTCCTTTCCCGGAGGGAAACATTACATCACAGTGGCACACCCAAGCCCATGCTTACCTAGGACAGCAGCACTATGGGACTGTGCTGTAGAGTCTCCAAGTTCCCAACTGCGATCCAGGTGGATCACAAGATCCATGCTGGCTGGGTATGCCCCCTGTGATGCACCCACCAACACAAGATTCGGTGATGGGACAGCGTAGGGTTTTTGGCTGCTCCCTTTCCAGTGACTCCCGGAACAGCATAAGATACAGTCTTACCTTACCTGAAATACTGAATGGGTGGACAATGACAAGGGGGCACAGAAAGGGCACATGTAAAGAGAAAAAGCAGGGTAAGGACCGCCTGTTTGGGCAGCATTGGTTCAGTCTAACCAAGGACCTCTGAGTATGGGAACTGATTGCTGCAGTATATAAAACTGAGTTCATGACCTTTCCTCTCTTTATAGGGTTGTCTCCCCTGCAAGCAGGCCGTGTATCCTTGGCTTGGCCAGCTGCTTGCTCTTGTCCCGGAAAAAAATCCTACAGAGGAAGGAGGGACAGGTTTCTAATATTCATGAAAGATGGTGCGTGTGGGCATATTTTACAGTTCAGTAAATTAAACAGATTGATGGTCATAAAGTCCTGTTTTATGATTTTTCAGTCCTACGTCCCCTGCTAATACTAACGCACATTAATATAGATAGATATATATATATATATATATATAAAGTAAGGGGTTTCAGAGGCTAGGTAGTTGATGAAGAATGGAGGGAGTGGCTTGCAATGACTACAAACAGAGAAAAAACACAATCTGGCTTGTGCATTCATCAATGTGATAACGAGTTTTACTTATGTGAATAATAGTGACAGCTCCCGGTAGTTTTACCTGAAAAGTGATAATGACTCAGTGCTATATTGTAACTGACTTATTGCTAAGGTGATAATGACCTGCCTTTCATTACTGCAAAGGTATGCATGCTCAGACACAGGTGATAATTGCTGCACATAACCTGTTGAGTAGGTACTCATTATATTACCTAGTGCAGCTGTTATGTAATACAGTAATTCAGTAAAATAGTATAACACTTAGGTGGGAGGAAGGGCTAAGTTGCACACATTACTGACAAAGGCCAAAAAAATTCCCAAAATATAACATAGCTCCATGCAGGTAGTAGTCAGCAAGTAATTACCTTTATCTCACTCAGACAACTACGGAGTATAATCAGAAATGCAATAAGCCTAGAGAAAATCTCAACCTTATGTGGCTGATCTGTAAGTAATAAGAAGTACAGCTAATAGCCATTCATATAGTTTGGTAAGAGAAAAACATATATACCATATTCATATCATGGTACAAGTTGTTTACAAAAATAAATCTTTATAGTATGTATATATATATATATATATATATATATATATATATATATATATATATATATATATATTTAATGATGGAGCCACCATGCGGACTAAGTTGTACTAAAAGGAACTAATGAGCGAGTCTGTTTACCAGCAGGCCTGTTAACGGTGGATTTTGTTTTTGATGACTTGCAGTATATGAGTTTGTGGTAAAAGTAGGGCATTTTATGGTAGACAATACTTTAATCTTAGGAAAAGAATATTATAGTTTGCTAGGACCTCAAAAAGTCATTTTCCATGGCTTACTGATCAGTGGCATAGCTAGAGTTTGTGCTAGTAAGCTAGTAAGATTGCATTAGGGAATGGATGGCAAACTGATAAGTTCATAGTTACTAGGTATCTCCGCCAAAGTAAAAAGTACAACACAGTACAGTATCAGCAATCCATCTACATACTGTGGAAGTAGAACCCACAGCCTTCTGCATCAAAAGCAAGTATACTACTCTACTTAGTGCAATAATGGCAAAAGATAAACCAAAGAAGAACAGCATCTGATCACAAAAGCCTACATTTTTAATAATACTGAAAGCTCTATTTTATATTTCCATATACAAAAACACCAATCAGATAAAATCAAATGACATTTTATGCTGCAAAAAGAAATTCCAAGTAGCAAAGTACCCAGACAGCAGTTCGGTACAGGTTTAAAATGCAGATATTACTTATGAAAACTATTAAAGGTGGTTGTGTAGGACTCATGGCACGTCAAACAGGACAATGAACTTGAGCTTCTCCATCTTGAAAGTGCCATAAGCCAAATTCCATAGCACTTACTTGCAAGACATAAGCCCCCCTCTGTGACCCAGGAAACCCATGTATTATTGGAAACACTGACCATGCAACCCAACAGCTAAACCAAAATAAATAATAGACCCTTGGTGGAATCACAACATCAATAGGCTCTGTAACAGAAGGAAGAAATTCATGGCCAAAAGTAGGAGGTGCAGCATCCAGCAAGATAAAAGCTGTGTAAAACTAAACACATCTGAAGACAAATAAAATCTAGCAAAGCCAACTCTGAGGTACATTTCTCCTACCAGGCCAAGGACAACCACAAGGCATGTGCACATCCTCAAATGAAACAGTGCCACAAATGCTCTCCATAAAGGACTAACACAGACAAATAACGGCATCTGAGCCATGGACTAACACAAACATGCCAAGAAATACATAACAATATACAAAGTACCCACAAACTACCACATAGGTGGCAGTCCCCTAAATACGGAAGACATAATAAGGGATCTGGGGACCCAAGTAGATAGTAATCTCACCTTTGATAATCACATTGCCAAAGTGATTAGAAAATCCTTCTACGTGGCCCACCTAATCACAAAAGGGTTTGCATCCAGATCAAAAAAGGTCATTGTGCCCCTCTACTCATCACTCATCAGACCCATCTTAGAGTACAATGCCCCATTTGGGATGTACCTTACAAGACACCTGAAAACAGCTGGAAAGACCACAGAAGTCCCTCACCAAGAGGATCAATGGCCTCAGACAGATGCCCTATGCAGCTCAACTGAAGAAACTCCAGTTGTACTCTGTTGTATACCGCCTACTCAGAGGTGATCTCTGCCTGACTTACAAGGCCATGTCTGACCAGAATTAATGGACATGCTCCACCTAAAGAAAATCTTATCCCCTCGAGCCACATGCTCTAGGTATCTAAACCTCACCCCAACAATAAATAGGACATGCTGGAGGGATAGATTCCTGTCCCAGAGACTTCCCATGCTTTGGAACAAGATCCCAATCTACATTAGACAGAGCTCCTCGCTAACACTCTTCAAAAGAAACCTTGACGAGTGGATGGGAAACAAAGTTTACCTCGGGGATCACTTCATTGGCTCTGCTGGACAGAGGCACAGGGAACTAATCTAAGGGGACGGCGAAAGCCAACACATTCTGGCTAGGCTTATCAATGCCTTCGGGCAGATAGCCTAGTACCCACCTATGAACCTATGAATATCCTCCAGGAAGTCAGCCAGCCCTTGGGACTGTCATATTGATACCACATGCCTAAGACTTGACTCAGTAGTCAAGGACTTGGGGGCACACACAGACATTACTCTAGCCTTTGACCATCACATGTCTACACTAGTGAGGAAATCATTCTATGTTTTTCAATGTACAAACAAAGGTAAGGTATCTCGGTTCAAGGAAGTCAATGTTCCACTTGATTCAGCATACTTCAGACCAATCAAGTGCAATGCTTCCTATAACCAGGCATATCCAACAAGTGAAACATCGACAGAGGTTCATTAAAAGAACACATCATACTTATGACAGATAAAACACACAGCATCACAATTACCCATTCTAAAGACGTAAACCGTGATTCTGGTATAAATAGGACAGTATTCATCTGAACTGTAAAAATTCATTAAAAATGTATTCTATAAGACATCCTTATCTGTAATAATGTTGGCCTACTAATGCATACATTGATTTCTGGGCTGAGCAACATTTTTAAAATACTGCAGATAGTCACATAAGGTTAGAAGAAACTACTCTGAATAAAAGTAACAGAGCTAAATGAATCCATCAAGGACAAATCAACAAATGTAAAATAAATACAAACAAGATAAATCAAATGCAATGGAAAGACACATTCATCATGCAGTGCAGTGACATACACTATGATCTTTCAAATGAGACCGATATAATTGGATTTTGTAGACCAAACACATGTAAAGAAATTGTGATTAGGATCATTTAATGAAAAACATTTCAGCAAGGAATTGTGTTCTGATTCACACCATTACTTATTCCATGTCCTGAATGCCTTTATTAGATATGATGTCAGCTATGGTAACTGCAAAATCAATTAGCCAAACAGAACACATTTGCTGAGTGCAACCTTTTTCATAACAATAAACTGCTTTATGAGCAAAGCAATGGGAAAAGCTCAGCAAACTTTTAACTGACTATGTATGTATAGGGAGATATAAAAAGACCTACAAAACATCAAAAAATGTATGTTGCTTGTCCCCTGTACACGACAAAATAAGCAATGCTGTAACCAACCATCCTCACACTTGCACAAAAAAATACAGGGTACCCTTCTCCACAATCATCACACAGCATTATCTAGTCCTACCTTTAAATGTAAAAAAAGTAAATAAAACTAATTATAATAGCAATAATTTTCATTTTTAACCAGGTAGGCCAACTGGACATGCAGCCGCTATTTAAAGGTATGAAACCACAGAATTACATTCTATAACACACACGCACAGACTAAACCAATGTAAGCAAGCTCACTCACTATGAAATCACAGAACTGCATTCTATAACACACACTTAAAAAAAAGCATACCTGAAAAATCACACTGACACACACACACACACACACACACACACACACACACACACACACACACACACACACACACACACACTGTATACTAGGCTCGACACCTGTAACTTCAGACGGTTTTGGTTAATAAGAAATATGAACTTAGTGACTGGCAGTCTCTCTCCACAGGTTTTGCTGTAGAGGAAAACTCAATCTCAAACACACGGAACAAAAAAAAAACAAAACAAAAACCGCTGATCCGTAAAAAAAAAACAAAAAAAAAAAAACAAACACAAATAAAAGTGGGTAGTTTCGCCCACCACACCCCCCAATGGGTGCATCGTCTGATCTCATACAGGGTTGATGAAGGCCTGGAACCTCTTACCTGTATTCATCAGGTCAATACCTTTCCTTCTCTTCTTTCAAAACCAGTCTGAGAGACTTCCTAACTACAATCTTGCTCTGTTCTTACTCAAAACCAGGATAAACTGTATCCCTAAATGTGAACATGTAATTTTTCATTCCCTATACCTCCTTACTCTCCCTTCGTCACTTACTTCAGTACTTGTACCAAATTCTCTTACCTGATTTTCTCTCAAAATAAACCTTAAGCCAGTTTTCCCTCACTTTGTTTTTCAATTCCTGTTTATATTAGGCCAACCTACCTTTAATTTCTCTACAAACTTTCTAAAATTTGCCTAAAAGTATTAAATGATTGTCACGTAACTTGTGTAATAATTTGGGGCTTTTCTCCCCAGGCCTGCACTGAAAATGGGCTTCTACCCAGCTGGACTTTCCTGATAATCAAATGTCAATAAATAAATAAATAATGAATTGTAAAGGGTGTTGGCAATGACAGAATTATACTGCTGTTGATTTATTGTCGATATCCATTAGTTAACTGGGCGAGTGGACTTGCTCAGAACCCTTTTCCAGAAACAAATCTAGCTAGCCATGAGGTAAACAAAATTACTGCAGCAATTCAGAAAGGATAATGTCTATGTTTTCATTTCCATTGTGTTATCATAGGCAAGTACTGTACACTTCAGTTGATTATACCTTTACAAGGTCTTCTAAGGCAAAGAGTAAGATCTGAAATAATTATGTAGTAAACCGCAATATTAGACATGATTTATAACCACATACCCATTTCAAGAACTGCCATTTGGTTAAGATGGCTTTAGAGTAAAGCATGACACACTATCACTTAGTAACACAGAAAGGAGACAAGCATGAAGCTGTAAACCACAAGACAGCCATTACTTTTTATTGGGCAGCACTATAATGAGTTCTGACTGAGGGCTTCCAAAGCAGAGACATCAGATTCCCATTTTATTATACTTGGCTGCATACATAGGTAAGGCAAAATAACAAGCTAAAATATATATAGGAAGGACAGTAAAGTAATATAGTTTTGGGATGTTTTTGTTTTCTTGCAAATGGTAATTTCCTTCCAAAATACTAAAAGATGTCAATCACATTAGCGGAGAACAGATACGAATTATAAAATGCTGTACAAACGCCATTTTAGGACTTTTAGGACTTTCTCAAGCAATGCACGGTGTCTGTCTTACCGGTGGGGTTATACAGTGAATACCCATGTTGTTTTGTTTAAAAGCAGTAAAAAATTTCACTCAGTGCAGTTCTTTTTCGATATGCATCAGCAGTAAATCCCTTGGGCTTACACTAGTAATACAAATGGAGTTATGCTGCCTGTAGTATACCGTATTTAAACATTTTTCTTTGTGTTTGCTCCAGCACCCATGGGATCCTGGAGAAAAGAAAAAGACTTCATATGCGCAGTTCATTCTGTACTAAAGGCACAGACTGCAAAAATTTTGAGAAACGATGCTTAGTGATACTTTATTTAGCTTTCTTTGAAGCTAGTTTTTACTTCTTCACATAACGGGATCCTGCCTCATTGTAGATTTACAGCAAATTGGGGTAATATTACATTTGGTTAGAGCTTCTTATTCTTGCTACATTCGTGCAGTAGGATCTAAGCTGGAATGCTGGATCTTCAATAAAAGTTCAGTTGGTAAAGTCACGGTACCAGCCAGTATGCTCGCTCTCTCTCGCACACACGCAAGCGCATACTTCCAGAAGTTCTCCTAGTAATTATGTCATCTTCTATTTTTAAGAAATACAAACTGTGGGAACTCCAGGATCCCACACATTTAAGAACAATTGTTCATTTAATATAAGGGAACAGGTACCAATACACAGTGGATGAAAGGTCCTTTATGGCAGCATTACTAAACCGTTTGATCAGTTTTAAAGTGACGGGATAACAAAACTACAAAATACATGTTAGCCCTTTGTCCATTGATCGATCTATATCCACACCCATCCCATTTTGACATGCTGTATGCCATATTGCAAAATTAAGTTTAAATCTCTCTACAGATTTGTTGCTGCTTGGTTCACTAAAACAGTAAAATAAAATGATACAAGCCTTCATGTCTACAAAATGCTTTTCAAAGTATTTAAAAATCACCATTCACAATACAAATGTATATGTACAATGCATTATGTGTGCATTGTGACCAAACAGCGTAAGCCTCTTATTTTGAGAACTGGCTTAAGGCTACAAGTTTAATTTAAACCAGTGTAATTCATTTCCGAGCAGACTTCTAAACCAGTCGAAAAAAATACACCCACAGCTGTCGTTCAGCTGGATGAACATTACTAATTGCACAATACACAGATGGAAGCACGGTGCTATAAATCACATCTCTCTTAGGCCATTCTGAGCAGAAAGGTGGCCTAACATTAAAAAGTAACACTTACCAGGAATAAAAGAAGGTAGTTGTTGCGCTGAGCTGAACGGGAACTGCTGGATAGGTGTGGCGGTCCGTGAAATCCTTTGAGGATCCAGTAGCAGGTAAAATATCCAATTCTCTAATTCTTGGTAGAAAGAAAGGAAATACCTGCTGCTGGACCCTCATTTTATTAAGGGGGAAACAAAAGAAATTTACGCTGGGGGTAGAGGTGTTATAAGTTCTTGATAAAGCAAGCGGTGGCTGGGATTGCAACAATCTGATTGGCTGCCACCGCTTGCTTTATCAAGAACTTTTAAATCGGATTTTCAGCAAGAATTGTAATGTGACCTTAATGTAAAAACACGCTGAATCACAACTACAGATGCTAAATTACACATCTAGTTACATTTTCAGCATTTTTTACATTAAGGTGAACTATAAATCTGCAGTAAACTTTCTCTCGCTTGTGGAAGGCACTCGGTGGTAACAGCTTCTAATTTGTATCTTCTCATGGCGTGCTCGGGTTTAAGCACACAGGCGCCATGAGAAGGTACTTGGGGTTAATGAGTTAAGGCAGAAGAGGTGTTAAAGAAAATGGAGGATAAAGCGGAATCTATGCAGACAGTAAAGGATTTTTTACAGGTTCAGCCACAAGGATTTAGCAGGAACTGGCCTACTAAGAATTGGTCCTTTCCAGTGTCAGACAGGCCACAAAGAGGCAGATACAGATGCCCTAGAGGTAGATCTCAGCCCCAAGGCTCATACAGGCCTAAACAATGGGGTGCTTCTACCTCCAAAAGCAGAGAAGACAAATCACAGCCATATAGGAAACGGTCCCAGTGACTTTCCACTGTCAATGCCAAGCACTTATCTTTTGACAGCACCCTTAGGGGGAAAGCTAGCACTTTTTTCACAAAATTGGCACATGATCACCCAGGACAGATGGGTCTTGAATATAGTTTATCAGGGCTACAGGTTCCACTTTCACACCCTTCCAAAGACAAAAAGTATGCCAGACCTGCCACACAATCAGTGGGCAGAGGCACAAAAGCAAATTTCATCTCTCGTGGACATGAGGGCTATTCAGTGAGTACCACAGCAAGAGCAGAGACAAGGATTTTACTCAAGACTTTTCTTGGTACCCAGAAAGGACAAAGCCTGGAGACCAATACTGGACCTGTCTATTCTAAACACTTTTCTGGACGTCCCAGAATTCAAAATGTTGACACTGCAGCAGCTTCTGCCCATGCTGGGCATGAAGGCTTGGCTTGTAACTTTGGACCTCAAAGAGGCATACCTGCATGTCCCAATCAGACAGTCTTGCAGAAGATACCTCAGATTCATAGCTGGCTCAATGCACTACCAATTCTCTGCACTGCCCTTTGGCTTATCTACTGCGCCCGGGGTCTTCACAAAATGCCTGGCACCAGTAATTGCATTTTGCAGACAAAGAAGAATTCAAATATATTCCTACTTGGACGACTGCCTTATTCAAGCAGAGAGCAAGGACATTCTACTGAAGCATCTGGCGTTTGTAAAAAGATTACTAATTTGCCTAGGGTACACAGTAAACGAAAAGAAATCAAAACTAGTACCCTCTCAGGAGATAATATTCCTGGGTGCAAGCTTAAATACAACTGCCCAGATGGCTTATCTCACGCCAGACAAACAAAGGCAACTGACTTCTTACTTCGAAAAGATAGCAACAAAGACCCAGCTACCTGCAAGAAAAATCCTGCAGGCTTTGGGCTTCATGGCATCCTGCATTCTGCTAATTCCATATGCAAGACTGCATATGAGGAAGCTACAGTGGTGCCTAAAAAGTGTTTGGACTCAACATTGCCACAGCCTGGAAACATTAATTACCCTCATTCCCTGCCTGCAGCAGGAGTTTCGATGGTGGGCACTGGCCTGTCACCACAACAAGGAACAGCCATTCACTTTACCCACAGCCAGGCAGACACTAACAACAGATGCATCGGATTATGCCTGGGGGCCCACATGGCAGGAAAATGTATTCAGGGCACATGGCCCGCAAGCCAAATGCATCTTCATATCAATCAAAAAGAGATGCTAGATGTACAGAATGCCCTGACAGCCTTCAAGGACCTACTCCATCCAGGACAACTGTTGATAAAGATGGACAATACTACAGTCATGTGGTACATAAACAAACAAGGGGGCACACATTCCTACCCCCTCTGCAGACAAGCCATGACTTTGTGGAACACAGCATTGACTTATCAAGTGCACCTGCAAGCACAATTCCTGCCAGGAAAGACAAATACTGTGGCAGACGAACTAAGCAGAAACCTCATGGACCCTCACGAGTGGAAACTAGATCCGCAAGTCTTCAGCATGATAACAAGGAAATGGGGATGCCCAGACATAGATCTATTTGCCTCTCCTCACAACTGCCAACTACAGAGATTCTGCACAAGGACTTATCACAAACAAGCATGGAAGGTGGATGCTCTATCATTCAGCTGGAAAACCCTTACAGTATATGCCTTTCCTCCACTGCCTCTCCTCCCCAAGGTACTCCTAAAGGTCAGACAAGCGAAGCCAAAAATTATACTGATTGCCCCAGACTGGCCATGCCAGCACTGGTATCCAATCCTAAAGAGCTTGTCCCAAGGCCCAGCTTGGAATTTACCTCAAATTCCTCATCTACTGACCCAACAAAACAATCAGATCCTGCACAGCCAATTCAGAACCTTAAATCTGGCTGCATGGCAGATAATATAACCACTCAGAACACACCTCTCTCTAAAGCAGTTATGGATGTTATTTTGGAGGCCAGGAGGCCCAGCACCAGAAAATCTTATGCAGAAAAATGGAGGAGATTCTGTGCTTGGAACCAGGCACAAGGAATTGACATGCTTGTTCCAAATATTCCTCAGATTTTACAGTACCGAACTGAGATGCTGGACAAAGGCCTATCCTTCTCATCAATTAAGATCCATGCCTCTGCCATTTCAGCTCATTACAATACAGAACCACCTATATTTTCACATCCACTGCTAAGGCAGTACCTCAGAGGGGCCAAAAACATAAGACCTCCAAGGAGAGCACCGATACCTACATGGGACCTCAATTTTGTCTTGGAAAAGTTCACACTGCCTCCTGCTGAGCCAGCCAATACAGCCGAGATAAAATTCTTATCATGGAAAACTGCTCTGCTCCTAGCAATATCTTCAGCAAGAAGAGTCTCAGAGGTACAGGCATTAATGGCTGTGGAACCTTTTTATTATTTTCCATCTGGACAGGGTTTCTCTAAGGACTAACCCAACATTTATGCCTAAGGTAGTGTCCAGTGTGGCTCTTAATCAAACCATTCATTTGCCTACCTTTTATCCAAACCCACGGAATAAAGGAGAGAGACTTCTGCATTATTTGGACATACACAGACAGCTACGCTTCTACTTGGACAAAATTAAAGCTTTCAGAAAGACTGAGCAACTTTTAGTGGCATATGCTGCAGGATCACAAGGAAAGGCTATCTCAAAGCAGACTATTTCAAAATGGATAGGCCACTGCATTAGTTTCTGCTATTCACAACACGGCAAATCAGTGCCTAAGGGCATCAGGCCACATTCAGCCAGAGCAGCAGCCACTTAAGCAGCCTTCCTCAGAGGAGTACCAACCAAGGATATTTTGGAGGCTGCAACTTGGACTTCAGTGCACACTTTTACAAAGCACTACCACTTACCTCTTTACTCTAAATCCAGAGCAGGCTTTGCCACTGCAGTTCTACAGGGCCTCATAGCCACTCCTAATTCTATTTAGACCCAGCCACCCAACCTCAGCTTTGGGATTCAACCCAAGTGTAATGACTGCAACAGTGAAACACGATGAACATAGTACAGTTGTGTACCTACCATAAATGTAGATGTTCAAGTGTATTCACTGTTGCAGTCCAGGTTACCCACCCTCCATCTACCTTTATTTGCTGGGACTTATCTGTACTTCTCTATTCTATACAACCTATGTGGTGTATTTGCTTGTAGATGAAGGTAATGTTTATGTTAGTGCATGCTTTTTTATAAGCAGAATTTTTAGCCTACCCTTTTGGGGGCACCTGACATCTGGGGCAAGAAAAACTGAAGAAAATAGCGTCGGCTGCATCTTTTACACCCCTGGCGCACTAACGTCAGGGAAGAGGTGACAGCAACCGACGCCAGACCAGGACTTTGGAATTCAGGCCGACTGCGGGTAGCCTGCCAGCAGGATAACCCCAAGTGTAATGACTGCAACAGTGAATACACTCGAACATTTACATTTATGGTAGGTACACAACTGTACTTTCCCCTGTCCCATCCATATTTGATAAGTTTGCACATTCTTTCTAAAGGATGCATCTTAATTAGACTCCTATGAGAATTGATGCTGTTTTGGGAGGGTCTATATCACAACGTTGAAGACGCATTACTTCGAATGCGTCTTCATCGAACCCATAAAAACGAAAACTGAAAACAGCAAAACTGCATATGAGCGATTTCTTTCCCTGGGAAATAAATTACTTGTCCAAAAAAAAAAAAAAATATATATATATATATATCACTACACACAAAACAAAGTGGGGGGGGGGCTTCGCACCCCACACCCCTTAACTAAATATACCAACTCCGAGATCGCACTACAGTTTACAAAACAGCAAACTACTGGAGGCAGGCAAGCCCCTTTGCTGTTTTCAGTTTTCGTTATTTTAACTTCGGCGAAGACGCATTTGAAATTATGCGTCTTCGATGATCTAATAGAAACCCGTTTTGGGATTGTGTATGGGAAACTAGACACACCACCCACTTTAAAACTTAAAGCCTTTACAAATCTGAAATGTTTTTCTTCAAAGACTCTTTTCCAGGTGGATTTAGCTCTGTCAGGAGAATTTCTGAGCTGCACGCTTTATCACTTGTTTTCATTTTTGGGATTTGGAGACAGGGTCACTGCACTAATCCTTTCATTAATGACTAAAGTGACTACTAACAGGGTTGTTCAGTATATCATGTGTTCATATTTTCCTGAAGTTGTGTAATTGTGGAAGTATATTCTTCATTGCTTGTGCATGCATCATCAGTTGAGGTTCTTCATCCAAAGGACAAAATCTATTTCTAAGGATATCCATCTAAAGTTGCTTTTCCCTAAATGTAGGACTGGTCAGTTGAGCTGTAGCTACCTTAACAACCTTTTTAAGAGGTGCAGCTTTTGATTGTTTTTGTTCAGCAGCTACTTGGTCTTCTCGCAACACTGCAAACTGGAAGTACTTTCTAAGTCTCCCTTTGGGGACATAGCAATATAAGGTAAGTTCCCATAAGTACGACTGTCTAGGAAATTCCTTGGGATTGATGGACCTTGTTTTGCTTGATATGAAAGTAGTATACTTATTTTGTAATAAAGAGGTCCATCATGCATAGTAGCCCACCCACTGTATCCCACTATGTTGTAGCTGGTACTGAAAACCAAGACAAATGGATGAAGACTGACTCCACAAATAAATAAAAACTTTCAATGCAAGAGTAGCCATTCAGATGCAATAGATACAGTTAAAATGTAATACTTTTATTTTGCTGTTTTTATTTTATTTTACTGCCTTTAATTAAAAGTGTTACATTTTATCTGCACCTACCGTGTTTGGCTACTCTTGCATTGAATGTTGTAGTCGGTCTTGAGTCTTTAGTTTTCCAAATTCTGACACATTTGTATGTTTTATCTCCCACTGGAGTGGTGCATTGTGGGATAGGAGAGGGTGCTTGACATGCTTGGAAAGTTTTACCTGACGGTCAGTCCTAATGCCTGCCTTCCCTACATTGTCTATAAAAGTAGAACTAAGTGCTCTTTCCAGATATATTGTTATGATTAGTACATAAATTTAATTTGTTTTGCAGCTTGCTTGTTTTCATAGTCTTTGTTTAATCGTGCAATGATAATATGACATTCTGGACTTAAAGGACATTCATATCCAGACACCGTCTTTTCTTAAATTAAATTCCTGCCAGAGTCTGCAGTTGTTCTGCTTAGTCTCAAAGCAGCTGCCTTTAGTTGTAAAAACTTGGAGTCTTAGGGGAAAACTAATGAGATTTTTTGAATTAGTTTCACAAATCCATAGATGTCAGTAGCTGTGATTCTATAGGTCGAAGGATTCCTTATATGTATATATATATATATATATATATATATATATATATATATATATATATATATATATATATATATATATATATATATTATGTGTGTGTGTGTGTAATATATAAATTCTGTATACATTTTTGCTTACTGTGTATGTTCTTCACGCTTATCTGCCCTTTTGCAGAAGGAAAGCTAGACAGTATTTATCTGATTATTTTCATGTGTCCATGAAGAACGTGTAGAAAGTTTTTATTTTTCAGAAAGAATAAAAGTCATCTGATCAGTGCATGTCTCTGAAGCATCAGCCATTTAGGGCCAGACTTTGTGACGGAGGTGATGCCCTATTTGTAGTTGTGTGGTAGCTTCAGCTCATCAGTAGTTCTTTCAGAATGACCTGTAGCATTGTTTGTGTATTATTGTTTATTGTTTAAATCGGTAAATCAACTGATCTTTCTAGGACCTTCTTCAGCCATGACTTGTGACTCAAAGGCAAAACTAAACATAGTATATATGAGTATTTTTTTAATTAGTCAGTGTAGCCAATGAAAGTCTAAAAAGTAAGAAATGAAATGTAAAGGTGTGAAGTAAAAGTAAGAAAGTGTGAAAGTGACCAGTGATGTCCCCTCGGGGCTTGTTATTGGGACATCTCCTTTTTTGTTATTTGCTTTCTGCAGCTCCAAGCAGAGAGCTAAGACCTCTGGCTAACAAAGTTTGTTGACAGTTGCAAAACTGGGGAGTTAATGTTAAGTCTTGTTATCATAATTAGGGACCTGAGTACTTGTGTTGATAGCTTCCTCTCTTTGGACAATCGTCTGACAACTGTTGTCAGGAAATTATTTTATTTAGCTGAGGTAATTGCCTCAGACATAATCTTCATCAGGTCAGAGTGGAAATCATTCCCTTATATGCAGCATTGATTAGGCCATTTATTGAGTATAACACCGCCTTTAGGATGTATCTCACTAAATATGTCAAATGTAAATGTTCCTAACCAGAAAGATCCCAGGTCCAAAGGCTGGAAGGTCTTTCCCTTTATTCAGCATCTTATATATTTTTTTGGCGATCTCTGTCTCACTTAACTGCACCAGTAGAGCCCTGATTGTCCGGAAACTTTTCTTTCTCTGCAAGTCCAGTAACTCCACCAGTACCAGAATTACGGGTCTAAGTCATCAGCAACAGATAAATAAAACACAATGGAGGGACATAATTATAACCCAGCTCTTCCCAGTTCTACAAAATAAACTTCCCCTGCCTGTTAAGCAGTGTGACTTGCTATTTTCTTTTAAACATAAACTAGATCCTTACTGGCAAAAAAAAAAAAACAGTGTGTTCTTTGCCTTTCCTCTTACACAGGTTCTTTCTTGTTCTTTGCTTTATCTAAAAAGCAGGTCGACTTTAGGTCAGTTCTGAGTCTGTCCAGCCTTAAGACATTTTAAAATGAAGAACTTCAGGCTGTTAACTTTCCAAGTCCTTCTTCTATTGTTTTTACTGGAAGCATCGGCCATCACTGTATTTTTGAAAAGCAGGTACTAGCATGCTAATTCACAGTTCATACCCCATACAGGAGTTTTCTGATGGATCAGGTGGGGAGTTGTACTTTCTAGTTTACATTTCAGTGATTGTATCCAAGTAATTTTCCAAATGCCTTGTCTAGTGATTGCAGCCTTCAGGCAAAATGATATATTTGTCGTTCATCCAGTAAGGATGAAATAGACGAACATGCATGGGTTTTGTTCAAGCAGCTTTATCATACAAATACATCAGGATTTAGGCAAATAACTTTAAGTTAGGTAAACTTATAAACAGACTATTTCTCTCATATATGTTCGCTCTCTGGCTGTGCTCTCAAATGGCACTGAGGCTAGTACATCCTGGCTATTTATATGCACGTGCTGACCTTGGAAATGCTTCTTAAAGGTACAACACACATACATATTCTGTATCCTCCCAGTTTGAAAAAAAGAGTCATACTTCATTGACGACACTGATTGACATGCAGTAAATACAAGATACTTCTCTGACATGCAGTTATACAGAACTAAATACATATAGACAGTTATGTCCAGGTTGCTGTGTATTTCACACTAGGTCTGGAGATGCGACCAAATTATGTGACATAGAATTGAGAATTAGGTTTAACAACTGGGACTGTCTCTGCTGAGTGTTCAACCTTGGGGACATCAGGAACATCATCAGGAATGGAAGAAGAAGTTAAGACACGTTCTGCAACAGGAACACTGTCTGGATTGGTCTGAGATCTAGAGTCTGTATCACATGAGCAATGCTGCAATATCTGTTCTGATAGAGGGAGATGATGTCTGTGATTTCTCCTGTACTCCACACCCTCCAATTTCACAAAATAGGATTTCGGCTCGGCACATATACCTATTACTTGACTAATCCATTTGAAACCTTTCGCTGTTTGTATCCTCACTGTTTCTCCTTCTTTCAGTGGATGAAGAAATCTGCTTGTTTTATCATAACTGGTCTTCTGTAAAGATCGCTTTCTGAATAGTCGGGCTTTGATTGCTCTGTTGTTCTTAGTTTTAGGCCTCAACAAACTGGAACTGATAGGCAAGGTTGTTCTGATTTGCCTAGACAGAAGTCTTTGAGCAGGCGAGCCAAGTATATTATCATGGGTATGTTTGTGAGATTAAGTAAATTCAAACAGACATCTGTATTATTACTCTTTGACTTGTCTAGTAATTGCTTTGCACTCTGTACTGCACATTCAGCTAGTTCATTTGACGGTGGGTATTCAGGACTACTAGTAATATGTACAAAGTCCCATTCTTTTGCAAATTTCTGAAACAGCTGACTAGTAAATTGAGTATCATTATCAGAGATAAGCTTATGTGGATTGCAGTGGACTGAGAAATGACGTTTCAACCTAGTAATAACAGTAGTAGACGTTAGGTTAGGCAGCAGATCAATCTCAAACCAGTTCGAAGAAGAGTCGACCAAGACTAAATAATGCTGATTATTCCACTCGGATATGTCAGTGGTTACTGTTAACCAAGGTAATTCAGGAACTTGACTTAGCTGAAGGGGCTCGTTTTGCAGATGCAGTCTAGTACTATTGCATAGCTATTGGACCTCTTCTTGCCGGTCTGACCACTGGACTGACCTCTGGGTCTAACTTCATGTTGTACAAAATTGGAAGCTTGTCCAGCTTGTAATCAAAAACATCAGCATATTCTGAGAAAATAGTATCACTGAAGCTGGAACTGGGACATGTGCTTATGTGATGAACTTCTTTAGTGAAGGAACGCAAGTCCATTCTCAAACTGTCTCTGAGAACCAAGAAGACTGCATAGGTCTTCGGACTACATAAAACAACTCCCAGCCAAATAACATGAAAGCACTACTGAGCCTTCGGTTTCAATTTCTTCACTTCCATATGCAACAAGTCTGGCACAACTAACCCCATTGCTGTTCACCAGCTCTTACTTTAGCAAATGTTTCTGCTGGCATAACATTACACTTTGAACCAGTGTCTCCTTTGAGCTTGATGGGTTTACCATGGATCAGAACAGTACAAAGCACTTAGCCGTTTGCTAATAAGTCTACTGCATTAACCTTTTCACCAATTACTAATACACCATCTACATAGGGAATAGGATTGCAGCTCTCTATATGATCAACTTGTTTTTTTTGAGTGTCCTTTCTTTGCAACTGAGCAGGGTTTATTTGACATGCAAAACCTTTGAAAATGATTCCATTTTTTTACACTTGTGACATTGCTGACCAAATGCTAAGCACTTTTTACTTTTAGACTCATGGTTGACACCACAATTGCAACCGTTAACAATAAAGCTTGACCTGAGGTTTGCTGACTCACCCTTATGCTGTACTGAGCAACCTTTGTTCTGCACTGACCATGCTCGTTTAACTGAACTAGTCTTAGAACTTGCTAGAAAACCACATAGTTTCCCTGCCAGACCCACTGGGCTGCAACTGCCATGTGCTTAGGCCTGTTTCTGCTTGCCACATGCTGCATGCTGTGTACATTTGCTTTGGAGCCTGTTGAAACCATGCTCTTGTCACCTGTAAACATACTAGTGTGCCTTTCTGCAACTTCATGGTTCTGACAAATCTCAATAGCTTTGCTTAATGTTAAGTCTCTGTCATGAAGCAAAATCTTTCTCACAGCAGCACTATTAATACCACACACAAGCCTGTCCTTTATGAGTTCATCTTTTAAATCACCAAACATGCAAGTTTTAGCTTTGTTTCTCAAGTCAGTAATATAAGCTGCAAATGTTTCTCCTGGCCTTTGGTCTCTTGTGTAAAACAAATGCCTCTCTAATGTAACATTGGTCTGGGGGTTGCACATTTCTCTGAATTTACGCTTCAAGCACTCTGGATCTTCCCTTGATTCAGCCTGAACAACAATATGATGATTTTCACCATTACCTTCATACAGTGCTTTGTATACACAGATGAACACTCTCTTTCAGTGGCCTCTGACCCAGCTAGGTTTAGTAAAATGAATTCCCTGGTGCATGCATCTTTATCTGAGTAAGTTGCTTATATGAAAATATCATACTGTTGCTCAAATATTCTCCAGTCCTCTGCAATACTCTTGATTAAAACAAGTGGTGAGGGATGTTCTTCGTCTCACATTGCTGCAGTCATAACCTGTGGGTAGTCCGCTGTCCTCGGTCGGCCCGAATACCAAAGAGCTAGGCTGGCGTCGGTCATTGTCGCCTAGAGCTGACGTCAGTACGTAGTAGTACTTAAGCGCATGACCGACGCCATATCCACAGTCTTTCTTGTCGCGTGGTCCGAAGCAGAAGCAGCGTTTGCAAGTGCCGTTCGGCGTTCTGAAATTTTCATTTATCGAGTTTCAGACCGAAGACCAAGTTGGGCTAAGTACCCCGTTGGGGAAATTTTTGTCTTTTCTTGCCTCAGTTATCCGGATGTCAGAAAAAGTTAATAATTGTATTTCTTGTGGGAAACAGATACCTCATAGGGATTATCATTCTTTCTGTATTCCTTGTTTGGGGCCTGAGCACGACGTGGTCGGGTGTCGCTTTTGTGCTAGATTTAATAAGCGCACCATTAAACGAAGATTAGACTGTGCCAGGCTTGTTTTTGGTAAATGGTGTAACTATAACATGCCGTCGGATCTTCCGACGCCCGCTACCGCTAAAAAGCGTAAGGATAAATCTTTAAGGTCTAAACCGGATGAGTCGTCCGTTGCGGATGCTGGTTCTACGGAGCCTCCGGTTGAATCTGTGGATCCTGCCGAGGGTTCGGCTGAATCCCAGGGGGAACCTTTACTTTTACAGGAGTTGGCCTCTCAGGAGTTAGGCCAGGCTGAGGGTGCTTCTCAGGTGTCTGTAGTTCCAGCTTTACAAAAGGTTATTAGGCCTTCTACTTCAGTGGCTAAAGGCCATGCTAAGGCCAAACCTTGTCTTGTTGGCCCTGGTCATAGTTTTAGCTCTCCGGCCCCTGTTCCTAAAAAGCATATGTTGAAAATGGCAGAGGACTTGATTACTTTGATCAGGGGTTCTATGCCCCCCCCCAGAGAAGAGGCCTAGGGTGGAGGCAGATTTAGAGGGAATGGATCATTCCTCTGACTACTCTGAATCCTCAGCTGAAGAAATTCAGGATTTCCCTTCCTATTCAGATTCGGATGCAGAGGACTCCTGTCCGTCTGCTTCTCCTCCAGAGGATTTTTCTTTTTCTGAGACTTTACATTCCATGAGGGAACATTTCAAGTGGGAAGGTCAAGATTTTTCAGATTCTCGGAAAAGGCTTAGGGAATTTTTGTTTCTGCCACAACATAGGCCCTTGGCTATTCCTCCTGTCTTATGTTGTTCAGGATGTTTTTTCTGAATCTTCTCTTAATCCTGATTCTTTGCCTCCGGCCCCTGTTAAGCCAGACAGGTATTACAGAGTTCCAGAAGCACATAAGTATTTGTACAAGAGTCCTAGAGCTGATCCGGAAACTGTTATTCAAGGTCCGAAGGGTGTTAGGGCTTCTGTGGCTAAGAATCCAGTTCCTTTGGATAAGGATTCTAGAGCGGTAGATAGGTGGGGGAAAAAAGTGTACACCTCCTCTACGTTTAGCTATGAGGGCTTTGAATTGCCAATTTCATATGCTGAAGTATCAGAATTTTTTGTTAGGCCAATTGAAATCTAAGGTGGATGCTTTATCTGAGGGTATAGAGTGTAAGGAGCTCCAGGAGTTGGTTCATGCATCAGATCAAGTTGGCAAACATTCTTTGCAGTGTGGTTTTGATGCTCTTCAGGCTTCATCCAGGGTGGCTGCTACAGGTTCAGTTATTCGTAGACATGCCTGGCTTAAGGATCAAAATTTGTCAGAGCATGTTAAGGCTCGGATTTTGGATGCTCCTCTTCAATCTGAAGTACTTTTTGGCCCTCCTGTGGAATCAGTTTTGAAAAAGATGGAAGATAAGGCTAAGTCTATGCAGACGGTCAAGGATTTTATGCAGGTGCAGCCCCCTAAGTTTAGTAGGAATTGGCCTGCTAGAGGATGGTCTTATCCTTCTTCAGATTATCAGTCTAAGGGCAGGTCTAGACGTGGTAGAGGCAGGGCTCACACTCAGGGTTCTTTCAGGCCTAGGACTTGGAGCTCTCCTGCACAGTCTTCTGGTGAGGGTAGGGGTCAGCCCTTTCGTAAGCAGACCCAATGACCTGTATCTTCCGCTGCCAGACCTTTCTTTACTGGCAGCTCCTCTAGGAGGAAAGTTGGGACTTTTCAAACAAAACTGGAATTTGGTCACCCAGGACCAATGTGTGTTGGATGTAATAAATCAAGGTTACAAGTTTTATTTTCACACTTTTCCTCCTTTCAAAGGCATGCCGGATGTGCCTCCTCAGCAAAGGCTGGAGGCTCAGGAGCAAATTTCTCTGCTTTTGCAGATGGAGGCAATTCAGGTGGTGACTCCGTCAGAAGTAGGCCTAGGATTTTATTCCCGTCTATTCCTAGTGCCAAAGAAAGGAAACACTTGGAGGCCAATTCTGGATTTGTCCATTCTCAATACCTACCTAGACATTCCAAAGTTCAAGATGTTAACATTATAACAACTTCTGCCTATGCTAGGCAAAGATCACTGGATGGTAACCCTGGATCTCAAAGAGGCCTATCTTCACATCCCTATCAGGCCCAGTTGCAGGAGATTCCTGAGATTTCGGGCTGGTACTTCGCATTATCAGTTCTCTGCATTGCCCTTTGGTTTATCTACTGCCCAGGGTATTCACAAAAGTTCTGGCTCCTGTGATTGCTTTCTTCAGACAGAGAGGAATACAAATTTACCCTTATCTGGACGATTGCCTGATTCTTGCTCAAAACAAAGACATATTACTACAACATCTCAAGTATGTAATGGCAGTTTTAAGGTGCCTAGGGTATTCTGTGAACGAAATAAAGTCCAGTCTAGTACCCTCTCAGGACATGTGCTTTCTGGGTGTGAGACTGAATACAGCTTCTCAGATGGCATTTCTGACCCCGGACAAACAAAGAACTCTTCATCTTTACTTCCAGCAGTTATCAGTAATGTCCAGGCTGACTGCAAGGACAGTCCTTCAAGCCTTGGGGTTCATGGCATCTTGCATTCTAGTACTTCCCAATGCCAAACTGCATATGAGGAAGCTACAATGGTATCTCAAAAGTGTGTGGACTCAACACTGCCACGGTTTGGACACTGTCATTCGGATTATACCTTGCATCCAGAAGGAATTCTTGTGGTGGGCTCAGGAATGTCACCTAAACAAGGGACTCTCTGTGACCCGACCAGAGGCGAGTCAGATCCTAACGACGGATGCCTCGGACTTGGCTTGGGGAGCACACTTCAATGGGAAATGGATACAAGCCATGTGGCCTCCCAAACTACTACATTTGCATATCAACATGAAGGAGATGTTAGCAGTTCAATTTGCTTTGATGGCCTTCAAGGACCTGCTTCAGCGGACAGGTGTTGATTCAAACAGACAACACAACAGTCATGTGGTACATCAACAAGCAGGGGGGAACCCATTCCTACTCTCTTTGCAGGCAAGCAATGATTTTGTGGGAGACTGCTCTGAGTTTTCGAATCAATCTTCAAGCACGGTTTCTGCCAGGAGCTCAGAACTCCCTAGCAGATATATTGAGCAGGCAAATTGTGGATCCCCACGAGTGGAAACTGGATCCTCAGGTTTTCAAACAATTGACTGTGGCTTGGGGAACTCCAGACATAGATCTGTTCGCTTCTCCACTGAATTTTCAACTTCCAAAATTTTGCACAAAGATGTTCCACCCAGATGCTTGGAAAGTGGATGCTCTATCTTTCAGTTGGAACAACCTTCACATTTATGCTTTTCCTCCTCTGCCTCTTCTCCCCAAGGTACTCTTGAAAGTCAGGCAGGACAAGCCTTGCATGATTCTAATAGCACCAGATTGGCCACGTCAGCATTGGTATCCTCTGCTGAGGAGTTTATTCCAGGAGCCTCCTTGGCTTCTGCCACAGGTTCCTCATTTGTTGTCCCAGTCAAACAATCATTTTCTCAATGTTCAGGTGCAGTCCCTCCATCTGACAGCCTGGCGTATTCTGTGATGGAGCCGGTGGGGTCTCAGCTTCCTCAACAGGTTTTGAATGTCATTTTGGAAGCCAGGCGGCCTAGCACTAGAAAAGTTTATGCTGATAAATGGAAGAGATTTTTTCTTTGGAGCACTGCAAAGGGTTTTGATGTTTCAGTGCCTAATTTGAGTTTTGCACTACAGTATCTTACTGAATTACTGGACAAGGGTTTGTCATTCTCTTCTGTGAAGGTTCATGCTGCAGCCATTTCTCACTATGATTGTGACCCTCCTTTATTTTCTCATCCTTTGTTCAAACAATTTCTTAGAGGGGCAAAGAATATAAGACCCCCACGTAGAGCTCCTACTCCTTCCTGGGATCTCAATTTTGTTTTGGAGAAACTTACTTTACCTCCTTTTGAACCTGCAGCTACGTCTGAACTGAAGTTTTTGTCTTGGAAGACTGCTTTTTTGTTGGCCATTACTTCTGCCAGGAGGGTATCTGAATTGCAGGCACTCATGGCAGTTGAACCCTTTTTGATATTTCATAAGGATAGAGTTTCTTTGCGAACTAACCCTACTTTTATGCCTAAAGTGGTTTCTAATGTGGCCTTGAACCAGTCTATTCATTTGCCTACTTTTTATGCTGATCCCCAAAATAAAGGGGAAAAAGTCTTGCATTCTTTGGATATCCACAGGCAGTTACGTTACTATTTGAGCAGAACTAAGGAGTTCAGACAGACTCAACAGTTATTTGTTTCTTTTGCTTTGAGTTCACAAGGGAAAGCTGTTTCAAAGCAGACTATTTCAAAGTGGATTGGTCATTGTATTGCTTTTTGTTATTCTCATCATGGGAAGGATGTTCCTGCTGGGATCAGACCTCATTCTACTAGGGCTACTGCTACTTCTACTGCTTTTCTAAGGGGTGTAGCTACTAAGGATATTTTGGAGGCAGCTACTTGGAGTTCAGTACACACTTTTACTAAGCATTACCATCTCCCTCTTTATTCCAAGTCCAGGGCTGGGTTTGCCACTGCAGTTTTACAGGACATGTTAGCAGCTCCTAATGCTTTGTAGTTTGCCAGCCTCCCTTTTCCTTTGCTTTGGGATTCTACCCACAGGTTATGACTGCAGCAATGTGAGACGAAGAACATAGTACAGTTTTGTACCTACCATAAATGTAGATGTTCGAGGATCCACATTGCTGCAGTCCAATTATCCCTCCCTCCTTCCCCTCTATAGTTGTGGTTGCTGGGTTTCTTTTTGGGATACTCTTTATTTCCACACTGGTGTTTGTTGGGCTTTTACTACTTTAGTTCTGGCCTTCATTTTTAGGCCTTCTGACATCTGGGGCAAGAAAGACTGTGGATATGGTGTCGGTCATGCGCTTAAGTACTACTACGTATTGACGTCAGCTCTAGGAGACAATGACCGACGCCAGCCTAGCTCTTTGGTATTCGGGCCGACCGAGGACAGCGGACTACCCACAGGTTATGACTGCAGCAATGTGGATCCTCGAACATCTACATTTATGGTAGGTACAAAACTGTACTTTTTCGAAGTCCATCTGCCATGCCAGCAAATAACAGTAAAACACAATGTAATTAATCCAAGTCCACTTGTAACTGCACACATACACACATACATATTTATGCCAGTACTTATAACTATGCCCAATAGCACAGTAAGCCTCTGAGTAATTGAACTCTGTGAAATACTTTGCGAAATAAGTCTCCGTGGCACAGGAGCACTCTTGAAATTATTGTACTTCGAGAAGCCACCTCTTATCAGTGTAAGAAACATTTCAAAGTAACTGCACTGTGCGAATAATCTGGGTGGTAGAAAAAGCTCAGAGTAAGAAATATTTCAAAGTAACTGCACATTGAGAATAAACAGGTCACAGCACACTGAAACACTTACATGTTGGCTGTACTTTGCTAAGTAACTCTTTACAGCGCAAGAACCACTCTGTAATGGCAGCCCTTTGCGAATAGACATACCCAGCACAAGAAACTTTTAAAAATGGCTATATTTTGACTGCACTTCTTGAAATAATTGCACTTTGCACACAGTAAACTCTTCAGAATAAATGCACAGTAATAAGCACACACTGTAAGCACTTTTACATACTTTGTGATGCTTCGAATAGCTCGTAGTTATGCTATTCAGAGCTTTAATCAATGTGAAATAACCTTTTGTGCCAGAACACTGTAATTTGCCAAAAACATGCCGTCATTTTGATTTTTTATGCTTGATATACCCTTTTTACCCTTCATTATATTTGTTTTTCCCATTTAATCTCTTTTCTTGTGCTCATTTTACTCTAAACATGCTCATTTTGCAATTCCGAGGCAACTCTGAAACTCTTATCTACTTTTCTGATAATTGTTTTATCAAATGTCTTACTTTCAAACATTTTTGCTTAATTAGTAAACTTTTTATACTTTTCGTTTGCTTAATAAACATTTCCGTGTTACTCATTTGCTTAGTAATGTGTTCTGTACCTTTGTAATGATCCGTTTTATCTTTTTATATAAAATAATCATTCGTTCAAGTTTTCATTACCTTTAGTTTGTCTCTGGCCCTTTTTTGCTCTTGTTTCTTTTATTTTACCTTCACAGCAGATTCTACACCTCATATCGCTGAACAGCAGCCTCGGGAATCCCAGTTCTGACACCATGTCGCTCATCCAGTCAGGATGAAATAGATGAACATGCACGGGTTTTGTTTAAGCTGCTTTATTATGTACAAATACATCAGGATTGAGGCAAATAACTTTAAGTTAGATAAACTTGTAAACAGACTGACTATTTCTCTCATACATGTTCACTCTCTGGCTGCACTCTCAAAATGGCACTGAAGCTAGTATGTGCTGGTTATTTATATGCCCGAGTTGGCAAATATCCACGTTCATTTTTTCTTGGGTGACTGCCTTACCTAGGTCATTTTTGGAACAAATTAGTAATGATTCTATTCCTGGACTCATTGCATGCTAATGAGAAATTGATTTGCTATTATTTCAGAAAGTCTTAAGTGTGCTGCTTCACACAGTTCAGAAGAGGGCCATTTGGCAAAAAGATGCATAACTTGTTATATCTGTTCCAGGGACATGCCCATCAGTCTATCCATTTGAGCTCATATTATTTTAAAATAAATGTTTTGACACCCTTCCACTTCATGACCATCAGGGTTTTCCCAATTGGCCCATTTGTTCCTCCTGACACCGGATTTCCTCTGTTGTCCTGCGATGCAAGTAGAGAGAGGGGAAAGCTGAGATTAGTGGTTTTTGTCCTGTAACGCTTAATAAATTTTCTGAATGCTTCCTAACACTTCCTCATTGGACTGACATCAGAGTGAAATGCCTGCTGCACTGAGTTGATTCAATACATGTGATATACACAGGTAGAGTGCTGTACATTTATTTGTGAGTTTATGCTTCTAGACTTCCTATTGCAAGATTTGCCATTGTCATGTCTTTCTGTAGAAGTTGCTTCTGCAGTGCTCCCACAGTATGGGTGAACTAACATCAGCAGCTCCCTTCCATCCTCCCACTCGCCCACCATCTCCTTTAGGATACAGCATGCTAATTCAAAATAAGTCCCCTAGAGGGTAGTCAGGACCAAATCTCTGTGCTGCAGAGCTAAATGTTTTAGCCACATTTTTCATGACCATTTTGCGCCACATGTTCATTGATGGTGCAGAGTACTAAGCCTCACAAAAAGAAGGTTTTTGTTTGTTTGACAAGTCTAAGGATCATATGATTATATAAAATGTTGCATGATAACCATAAGAGTCATTCAGAGGATGTTAGGAAACATGGTGAGGAGATACTGGAAAGGCATTTTACAAAAAACAATAAAAGGACAGCTGTATAGCTCCCAGGTATGCAACAGAGTTCAGATTACCCAAGCGGACTTCAAACTGAGTTCTTAGAATACATTCTGCTAGCTTATGAATAGTCTATCATTTTTCCCTTTTTAATTTCTCCAAGTCTTTTGTGTTTCTAGTACCGTGATGGGGTCCCCATTCCTAAGTCAAAGTACGATTAAAGTTCATGAAATTAGTATTGTTCAAATCTTTGATGTCATCCAGAAGTGCTCTTCACAGCACCCGCAGTGTGCCCAGTAATGAATGACTCCTCCTGCAATTTGTACAGTTACATGTATTGGTAACATACCTAAGTACGATGGTAGATTATTTCTTATAAGACCTATCGTTCCTACCACTATTGGAACTGTCTGGGTATCTTTCTTCCACATTACTCTCGTCTCTGCTTTCAAATCCTGAGATTTTATGATGTTGTGTCTCTCTGTACTGAAGACACTGTTGTCACTGGGTGTAGCCATTTCAGTTATCAATGCTACTTCTGTCTTCTTTTCATGGAGCACTATATCTGGTTTTCTCCCATCTCTTTTGAACTGTTGGTAATGAGTGATCCTATGTGATGTAGACTTCATTGTTTTCTGTGATGCTTTGTGTTTTGTGTTTCCATTGTTTTTCAGCCACTTCAGTACCATAATGTTTGCACTATCCCCAGTGCAACAGTCTTGCCACATTATTATGCCTTTTAGTATACAGTCCTTCTGCCATTAATATGTCACAACCAGCAACAAGGTGTGTGACTGTTTCCATTTTTGTTGTACAAAACCTACATTCGTCTGTTTCTCCCACATGTTCAATGGACTTTGTAAACATTTGCGTAAGTAGCCCACTGTCTGGGGCACCGATATTAACCTTTCATCTTTTGGTTTGAATTCCCCTCTCCTTAACAATTCTTGTGTTCGATCCTGATCAACATGGGGTTCTTCCAGGCATTCTGTATACTTGCAACTATATTTATGCATTTTCCAAATTTCTTGCCTTCTCATCTGATTTTTTACCTTTTATTCTTTCTTTTGTTTTTTTGGCACATTCATTTGCTGCCTGATTTTTTTTTTTTTATCTTCTTCCGGTTTGATTTCCATTCCTGCTTGACACCGATATACTTCTGCTAGATTAAGAAGGGAAGTCACCCTAGATTTATTCTCCTCATGATGTCCTTCATGGATGCATCTGCAGTCATAACAACTGGGTTGTCCTGTCGTCAGGCAGCCCTTCAGTCAGCCGGATTCCAAAGTCCGGGTCCGGCTTCGGCTGATGTCGCACTTCACCCGACGTCATCTCTGTTGGTCTTCGGGTATAAAGGCATCAGCCGACGCCATTTTCCCCAGTCTTTCTTGCCGCGTGGCGCCCGAAGCAGAAGCTGTTCGCAAGTGCCGGTCGGTCGGATCCAGAGATTACTTCTACCGAATACTACTTCGAAGACTTCTAAAGCTAAGTACCCCGTTGGGGACTCTTTCTTGCCTCAGCCGATGTCAGAAAAAGTTAATAATTGTTTAACCTGTGGGAAACAAATACCTCATAAAGATTTCCACTCTTACTGTCTGCCTTGTTTAGGCCCAGCCCACGACGTAGCAGCCTGTTCGGCCTGTGCTTCCTTCAACCGACGAACGCTTAGGCGTCGGTCGGAGTTTGCTGAACAGTTTTCGGTTCTGATTTTGCGTACATTATGCCGTCGGATCCTCCGACTACCCAATCTGCCAAAAAATGCAAAGATAAAGACCGACACTCGCGGTCCGCGGTTTCGGCTGAAACCATGGTTAAGCAAACCGCGAGTGTCTCGGTTTCGGCCGAAACCGAGAAAACTGATCAAAGTACAGCTGAATCTATCTCTACAACTGAGGCCCCTGCTACCATTCTTGAATCGGCCTCAGAAATTATACCCACTACGGTGGTTGCCACTGACTTATCAGACACCATTCCCTTGGATGTCTCTACCCCAGCACGTGGTGCTGCTAGGCCTCCAGCAGCCATGTCCATTAAGGCCTTCGCCAGGGCTAAAGCAGCCAAGACTACTAAATCAGTGCCTGTTAAACCCCTTCAACCAGGCCCTCCTCTAGTTCTCAAATGCTTACTCTGGCAGAAGATTTAATTTCATTAATTAGAGGATCTCAATCTCACCCAGACAGGGCCTCTCAGCCCCCAGAGAAGAGACCTAGGGCAGAGCCCCCTGAGCCAGTGTCATCTGATGATTCAGCCGATGAATCAGACATAACTGATCAGCCAGAGGCTCCTTTCTCTAATTTTGAAGACTCTGATGCTGAAGAATCCATTCCAGCTGCTTCCCCACCAGAAGAATTTTCCTTTGGGGAAACCTTACATGCCATGCGAGAGCAGTTCCAATGGCAGCAACAGGATTTTTCAGATTCCAGAAAAAGACGTAGGACTTTTCTGCACCTTCCACAACACAGGCCCTTAGCTATACCTCCTGTTCTCTCTGTGGTGGATGATGCTTTCAATGATGTCTGCTCCGCTCCAGATTCTTTACCTCCAGCCCCTGCCAAACCAGACAGATTTTACAGGGTGCCAGACACTCATCACCACCTTTACAAGGCCCCTCTTGCAGACCCCGAAACTATATCCCAGTGTCCCAAGGCAGTAGCCGCGACCATAGCTAAAAACCCTATTCCTTCTGAAAGGGAAGCAAGGTCATTAGACAGATGGGGCAAAAAGGTCTACACTTCAGCTACTCTCTCAGCTAGAGCTTTAAACTGTCAGTTTCACATGATACAATACCAAGAGTTTATGCTTGATCAGTTAACTAAAAAGCTAACCACTGATGAATCTCTTGATAAGAAATATGTATTAGAAATGGTAAATAACATACAACAGGTTAGTAACCATTCCTTAAAATGTGGCTATGATGCACTGGAGGCTTCATTTAGATCAGCCATGACTGGCACAGTGATAAGAAGGCATGCATGGCTAAAGGAGCAAGCTTTACCGGATCATGTTAAAGCAAAGTTACTAGATGCTCCTATGGATAAGACAAGTTTGTTTGGTATACCTGCCCAGCAGGTTATGAAGAAAATGGAAGAAAAGGCAAAATCTGTTCAAACGGTTAAAGATTTCTTGCAGGTTCAACCCCAAGGTTTAGCAGGAACTGGCCTGCCAAAAATTGGTCCTTTCCTGACTCCACAAGATCTCAAAGGGGCAGAAACAGACGTTCCAGAGGCAGAAATCAATCCAGAGGAGGTGCCTACAGAGGACGACAGTGGCAAGGTAACAACAGAGGCACAGACACAACCACTGCCACTACATCAACACAACCACAGTGACTTAGTCCTAAATCCGCCTACCAGGGAACAAATAGCAGCTCCTCTAGGCGGAAAGTTAACCTTATTTTCAAAAAACTGGCACTATATAACAAAAGACAAGTGGATTTTACAAACCATAGATCAAGGGTACCGGTTCCACTTCCACACTTTACCAATCAAAAGAGGAATGCCAAATCTACCTCCAAATCAAAAAAACAGAGGCTCTACAACAGATAATGCAGTTAGCAAACATGAAAGCTGTGGAAAAGTGCCAACTGCAGAGCAAGGAAAGGGGTTCTACTCAAGACTATTCCTAGTTCCAAGAAAGGAAAAAGTTGGAGACCAATTCTCGACCTGTCCGCCTTAAATACATACATCATTGTCCCAAAATTCAAAATGCTGACCCTACAGCAACTTCTTCCCATGCTGGGCAAGGAGTGTTGGCTGGTAACTCTAGATCTCAAGGAGGCATACCTGCACGTCCCCATTCGACCAATCTGCAGAAGATACCTCAGATTTCTTGCAGGATCAGAGCACTATCAATTCTCAGCATTGCCCTTTGGCTTATCTACTGCGCCCAGAGTATTCACAAAATGCCTGGCATCAGTAATTGCCCATTGCAGACTACAGGGAATACAAATTTACCCATACCTGGACGACTGCCTGCTACAAGGGGACAACAAAAGCAAGCTGACAACAGATTTACAAAGGGTCATCTACTTGCTACAAGCACTGGGATACACAGTCAATCTACAAAAGTCAAGGCTGATACCATCCCAAACAAGGACATTCTTGGGCGTGGAATTGGACACAGTAAAACAAATGGCATTCCTAACTGCAGAAAAACAAAAAGAACTCCCTCTTTACTTCTTGGCACTAACAAAGCTGAACAAGTTAACAGCAAGAAAAGTACTGCAGGCCTTGGGCTTCATGGCATCATGCATAATCCTGGTCCCACTTGCCAGACTACATATGAGAAAACTACAGTGGTACCTAAAGAATTTATGGTCCCAACACAGTCACAGCCTAGAAACAGAAATCCCACTAATTCCATGCTTAAAACAGGAGTTCCTATGGTGGGCTCAGGCATGCCAGACAAACCCAGGCCTACCCTTTCGCAGATGTCAAGCAAGCCAGACCATCACAACAGACGCTTCAGACCTAGGATGGGGGGCCCACATGCTGGACAAATGAGTGCAAGGATTGTGGACACAGGATCAACTTCACCTGCACATCAACCTAAAAGAAATGCTGGCAGTAAAACTGGCAATCCAAAGGTTCAGACCATTTCTCAAAGAGGGCCAGTTGATGATAAGGACAGACAACACCACAGTCATGTGGTACATCAACAAGCAGGGAGGCACTCATTCATACCCCCTATGCAGAATGACTTTGGAGCTGTGGAACCTGGCACTCAGCTACAACATCCAGTTACAGGCAATGTTTGTACCGGGAAAAGAAAATATTCTAGCAGACATATTAAGCAGAACCACATTGGATGCCCACGAATGGAAACTGCACCCGGACATTTTCAAGACCATCTCAAAGAAATGGGGAATGCCTCAGATAGATCTATTTGCATCACCTCTCAATCACCAGCTCAAAAAATTCTGCACAAGGACATTACACCCACTGGCATGGAAAGCGGATTCGCTCTCCTTCAGCTGGAAAGGCCTGACAGCATATGCATTCCCACCTCTTCCCTTGATACACAAAGTATTACTAAAAATCAAGGAAGAATGTCCAAGGATAATCCTGATAGCTCCAAACTGGCCAAGACAACACTGGTACCCACTGCTGAGGAACATGTCTCAGAACAATATGTGGCCAATACCCCTGATGCCTTTGATGCTAACTCAGAACAACTACAGCATCATACATCCAAACCTAAAAACGTTGCAACTGACTGCATGGAACATCACATAGCAACAGCTAACCCAGAACTTTCTCAAAGAGTTAAAGACATTATTCTTGAAGCACGCAGACCTTCAACAAGAAGGAACTATGCTGGAAAATGGAAAAGGTTTGTCATTTGGAGTACTGAAAGAGGAAAAGATGTGTCAAACATAGATATGCCTAACATTCTAGAGTATCTGGCCGAACTTCTTCATTCAGGCTTGTCCTACTCCTCCATCAAGATACATGCATCAGCTATTTCAGCAGAATACAGCTTTGATCCACCTGTTTTTTCGCACCCTTTGCTCAGGCAGTTCCTCAGAGGAATCAAGAATGTAAAACCTCCAAGGAAACCACCTTTGCCAGCTTGGGACTTAAACTTTGTGCTAGAAAAATTGACACTATCACCCTTTGAACCAGCAGCAACAGCAACACCTGTCATGGAAAACTGCTTTCCTACTGGCAATTACTTCAGCAAGGAGGGTTTCAGAGCTACAGGCCTTAATGGCTGTGCAACCCTTCCTAATCTTCCACCAAGATAGAGTGTCCATGAGGACTAATCCTACATTTATGCCTAAGGTGGTATCCAGAGTGTCTTTAAACCAGGCAATCCACCTACCTACCTTCTTTCCCAACCCACAAAACAGAGGGGAAAGAATACTGCATACCTTGGATGTACATAGACAGCTACGCTACTACTTGGACAGAACAAAAAATAGCAGAAAGACTGACCAACTTTTTGTAGCCTATGCAACAGGAAGGGAAGGAAAAGCTATTTCCAAACAGACAATCTCCAAATGGATAGGAAATTGCATACGATTCTGTTACTCCTTCCATGGAAAACCAATTCCACAGAACATAAGACCTCATTCTACAAGGGCAACAGCCACTACCACAGCCTTCTTACGAGGAGTGGCAACCAAAGACATTATTGAGGCGGCTACTTGGACCTCCGTGCATACATTTGCCAAGCATTATAACTTACCTCTATATTCCAGATCCCGAGCAGGGTTTGCCACTGCTGTACTGCAAGGGATCCTAAACACACCATAATCTAGTTTTATCCTCCTCCCTAGTTGGCTATGGTATTCTACCCAGTTGTTATGACTGCAGATGCATCCATGAAGGACATAGTACAGTTTTGTACCTACCATAAATGTAGATGTCCGAACTGGATAGCATCTGCAGTCAGGATTACCCTCCCTCCTTCCCTCGGTGGTACTCCTAGGGTATTTTACCCTCCTAATAGCTAGCTGGTGGGGGGGAGGCTTTTATGGTGTATTTGTTTGTATATATGTACATACATGCTTATTTTTGTGTTTACCTCTATCTTTTTGGAAACATTGGCATCTATCCAAATTTTAGCCTCCAAGAGGGCTACTGGCATCTGGGGCAAGAAACACTGAGGAAAATGGCGTCGGCTGATGCCTTTATACCCGAAGACCAACAGAGATGACGTCGGGTGAAGTGCGACATCAGCCGAAGCCGGACCCGGACTTTGGAATCCGGCCGACTGAAGGGCTGCCTGACGACAGGACAACCCAGTTGTTATGACTGCAGATGCTATCCAGTTCGGACATCTACATTTATGGTAGGTACAAAACTGTACTTTTCAAAACTTTCACTAAGTTTGGGTCTTGTGAGGTCACCAGATATAGGTTCATAGGTAGGTACTAGGCTATCGGCCCTAGGGCCTATACAAGCCTAGCTGAAAAGGTACCTTGGCTTTCGCCACCCAAGAAAATGATTTTCCTGTGCCCCTGTCAAGAAGAGCGACAGAGGAGATCCCTGGGGTGAATTTCCTATTTCCCATCCAATCATCAAGATTTTTCTTGAAGAGTGCTAATGAGGAGCTTTGTTTGATATAGAGAGGTAGTTTGTTCCGAAGTATGGGAAGTCTCTGGGACAGGAATCTATCCCTCCAGCATGTTCTGTTTATTGTGGTGACAAGGTTTAGGTCCCTAGAACATGTAGCTCGGAGGGATTGGGATTTCTTTAAGTGGAGCATGTCCATCAGCTCTGGGTTTGACATAGCTTTGTATGTTAGGCAGAGATCGCCTCTGAGTAGGCGATATGCGACGGAGTAAAGCTGGAGTTTTTTGAGACGGTCTGCATAGGGCATCTGTTTGAGGCTGGTAATCCTCTTTGTGAGGTATTTCTGCAGCCTTTCCAGTTGTTGTAGATGTCTTATGAGGAACATACCAAAAGGGGCATTGTGCTCTATAATGGGCCTAATGAGTGACGAGCAAAGGGGAACAATGACCTCTTTTGTTCCTGGATGAGAAGCCTTTTGTGATGAGGTGTGCCACACAGAAGGATTTCCTGACTACTGTGGCAATGTGATTATCAAAGGAGAGACTACTGTCCACTTGTGTCCCAATGTCTCTTATCACATTTTCGATGTTAAGTAGATTACCACCTATGTAGTAGCTCATGGGTATAGAGTTTTTACCAAAGGGGATGACTCACTTTTTGGCATTGAGCTTGAGGCCATGGCTTTGACACCAGGCATCTGTCTCAGTGAGGCCCTTTTGTAGGATGTCCACATCGGTAGGAGTTTCAGTTATGGCTCCTAGTTTGCTGTCATCTGCGAACCTCGTTAGCCAAAGACCTTCAGAAAGACTTCAGAAAAGTATATACCAAATAGGAGAGGACCCATAACTGAACCCTGTGGTACTCCACTTGTCACTGGTCTGAAGTCAGATTTGGAGTCTGCTACTTTCAGAGTGTGGGTTCTATCAGTGAGCCAGTTGGCAACCCATCTTGTGACATAGGGATTTATACCTAGTTTAGTGAGTTTATCTATAATTCCAGAGTGGGGAATGGTGTCAAAAGCCTTGGCGAGCTCTAGATAGGCTGTGTGAACCATCTTACCCTCGTCTACGGCTTTGGTGACTGCTTCAAAGAAGTCAGTCAGGTTTGGGAGACATGATCTGCCTTTTACAAACCTGAACTGGGTGGGGTCCAGAGTTTGGAGATTACCAATGTCTTTGTTTATAAGTTCCATGATGATATGTTCCATGGCCTTGCAGACCAGGCAGTCGTCCAAGTAAGGATATATTTGTATTCCTCTTTGTCTGCAAAATGCAATTACTGGTGCCAGGCATTTTGTGAAGACCCTGGGCACAGTAGATAAGCCAAAGGGCAGTGCAGAGAATTGGTAGTGCATTGAGCCAGCTATGAATCTGAGGTATCTTCTGCATGACTGTCTGATTGGGACATGCAGGTATGCCTCTTTTAGGTCTAAAGTTACAAGCCAAGCTTTCTTGCCCAGCATGGCCAGAAGCTGCTGCAGAGTCAGCATTTTGAATTTTGGAATATCCGGGTATGTGTTTAGAATAGATAGGTCCAGTGTTGGCCTCCAGGCTTTGTCCTTTCCGGGCACCAAGAAAAGTCTTGAGTAAAATCCTTGTCCCTGCTCTTGCTGTGGTACTTGCTGAATGGCCCTCATGTCCATGAGGGATGAAACTTGCTTTTGTGCCTCTGCCCATTGATTTTTTGGCAGGTCTGGCATACCGTTTGCCCTTGGCAGGGTGTGAAAGTGGAACCTGTAACCTTGTGACACTATGTTCAAGACCCATTTGTCCTGGGTGATTATGAGCCAGTTTTGATAAAAAAGTGCTAGTTTTCCCCCTAAAGGAGCTGCCAGAAGATACGTGCTTGGCGCTGGCAGGGGGAAGTCATTGGGACTGCTTCCTGTATGGCTGTGATTTGTCTTCTCTGCTTTTGGCGGTAGAAGCACCCCATTGTTTAGACCTGTATGAGCCTAGGGCTGGGATCTGCCTCTAGGGTGTCTGTATCTGCCTCTTTGTGGCCTATCTGACACTAGAAAGGAACAATTCTTTGTAGGCCTGTGCCTGCTAAATCTTGGAGGCTGAACCTGTAAGAAATCCTTGACTGTTTGCATAGATTTAGCTTTGTCCTCCATTTTCTTCAAAACCTCTTCTGCTTTAACACCAAACAATGTATCATGCTGTAAAGGAGCATCTAATAATTTTGCTTTAACATGATCAGGCAGATTTTGTTCCTTTAACGAAGCATGCCTTCTAATGACAGAACCCGTAACGGCGGCCCTGCAGGAGGCCTCCAGAGAGTCAAAACCACATTGCAAAGTATGTTTTCCCACTTGTTCAGCTGCATGCAGTAAATCTTGCATTTCTTTGTTTTCTGCACATTCATAATTTGTCAACATTTTCTGTTTAAGCAGTGACATAATATATTGCTGATATTTAAGCATATGAAATGGACAATTTAAAGCTCTTATAGCCAAGGTAGCAGAAGTGTAAGCCTTTTTCCCCCATCTGTCCAGTGCCCTAGAATCCCTGTCAGAGGGGGAACGTTTTTTTGCAGTGGAAGCCTTGACCCCTTTGGGACCCTGAGAGATAGCTTCTGGGTCAGCAGCAGGGTTTTTAAAAAGAAATGTATGTGAATCAGGAACCCTGTAGTATCTGTCTGGCTTAACAGGAGCTGGAGGTAAAGAGTCAGGAGCCAGACTGGACTCTGAAAATACATCATCTACAATGTCTAAAACAGGTGGAATGGCAAGGGGCCTGTGCTGAGGTAGTAAAAGGAAGTCTCTGAGTCTTTTCTTAGATTCTGAGTAATCTTGGCTCTCCCAGTGGAAATGCTCCCTCATGGTATGCAGGGTTTCCCCAAAAGAATAATCCTCAGGAGGAGAGGCTGAAGGGATAGATTCGTCAGCATCAGAATCCTCATAGGGAGGAAGAGAGTATTCCTGTTCAGAAGAGGAATCAGAAGAAATGGAAACCTGATCTGAAGATTCATATTCTGTCTCTTGCCTAGGCCTCTTATCAGGAGGGGGATGGGAACCCCTGATCAAAGTAATTAGGTCTTCGGCCATCTTGAGCATCTGTTTTTTAGGCATGGAGGCCTGTCCATGGGGCTGTTGTACTTGTTTCTTTGTCTTTAGAGGTGCTTTAGTCTTTGCCTTTGAAGCTGAGGTCTTTTTAACATATAACTGTAATGGCTGCAGCAGTCAATACACTCGAACATCTACATTTATGGTAGGTACACAACTGTACTTTACAGTTTAATCAGGCTACTAACAAGCAGTAGTAAATGCAGCAGAATAAATACAATAAAGTAGGAAGAAACACAAATACAGTAAAAGCAGGTGAAGCAAGTGCAATTTTTTTATATAGCAATAGAAAATGAGCAAACTGATTTAAACAAATTACCCAATTAACCAGTAAAAAAGCTCAAAACTGAGCCCTTTTCCAGCAGTCTTCAATCAGACAAGTTCTAACCGCACACTCCTGCCACTAGGGTGCAGGGGGACCTTCTCCAAAAAAGATGGCCTGGATTAGTGCTCAAGTTAACAAACAAAGCTAGATTCAGCATGCCTGAATCTAGTCTATGCTACAGGTTCACCAATTTCAGAAAGAAACAGTTCAAATAAGCAGGCACAATAATCCTTTAACCAGAAATTCCTAGCTCAGAAGGGCAGAATTTAACCTCTCTTCCCACAAGAGTGCAGACCACAAACTTTCTTAATGTAAAACAACTGGTCTGAAGCCTAAGTGCTTAAACCGAAAGGCTTAGAATAACAGTTACAATTTAATCAGGCAACTACCAAGCAGTAATAAGTGATAGAATAAATACAATTGAATACTTTGAAGAAGTGGCAAAAGCAAAATAAAGTGCAATTTTTTTTCCTTTTTTTTAGGAAAAGTGCAAGGAGAGAGGAAGGAGGAGCAGAAGAAAAATTCAAGGTTAAGAACTTAAGTAGGTTGGCCTTCTCAAATGTTCTCTCTGTATTAAGTAGAGTGAACACCAGACTGGAAGGGATGTCCCAGATCAGATTTACAGTAGGGGCGGGCAACTGCAAAGCCACCAACTCTAACAACTCTACAATAATAGGGTGGGAGGGGGGGCAGTTTCAGGACAGGTGAGAAACATAAAACAATGCCAGAAAATATATAAAATAATTCAGTCAGGCAAACAGTAATTCAGTCAGGCAAATTTAAGACAATGCAAAACTCTGAAAGGTTAAAATGCCAAGAAATATACTTGTCAGCGATATATTTCCAGATTGTTTGAGAATCACACCAGCCAGAACACCAGGAGTTTCCAACAGTGTATGTAAGAATTTACAAACAGAAACTATTTTTAAATCAGCAAGCCTTGAAGCAATCAGATAACACAAAAGCTGTTAGACCAGTTATATAAACTTCACCTCAGAAATAGGGGGAAAGCAGTTTCAGGACAGACGAGAAACATAAAACAATGCCAGAAAATGTATAAAGTAATTCAGTCCCACAATTGCAGATCTGTACATGTAGTCAATTTCAAGAAGGCCTGTACCTTCTTCAGAACAGAGAAAATATAATTTTGGTATGCAGTGATTTTTATAACTCATTTGATGAGCATGAGGCATCTTTCTTGTTTTCCTGTCTAATCTATCCAACACCTGTTGGGGCCAGTCAGTCACTCTAAAACTGTAAGTTAGGACAGGAAGAGCAAATTGGTTCATAACTTGAATTTTGTTCCTAGATGTCAACACTGTTTTCAGAATTAATTTGTCTTCTAAAAGATTCCTTACTTTTACTCGCATTTGTTCATGTTTTATTGTTGATCCTTCATGAGTTCCCAAATATTTATACACTCCCTATTGCTCAAGTTCTTTTATATCACATTCTTGTTCCAAGCTGAAGTTTTCTTGGTGCTGCAGCTTTCCTGCTTTAAAGGTTGCTTTTGCACATTTATCAAGATGAAATGACATTCTTAAATCATTTGAAAAAAGTTTTAACTACTTGCAGTTGTGCTTTCAGTTCCTCGTCTGATGAGCTATACAGTTTGTAAATCATTTACAAAGGAAAGATGAGAAGTCTTTGCACTTTGTTGTTCTCTAGGAGCCAAATTATAGCCTTGGCCTAATCTGTTAAGTAGACAGTTTACTAGATTAAGGGCAAGACAGAATAGCAGCAGTGACAGAGAGTCACCCTGGAATATCCCCGTTTTAATTTTTATCCCTGGCATAATAATTTGTCCTTCATCATGGCTTAATTGCAAAGTGGTTTGCCACTGTTTCATGGTCATTGTAATGTAATCGATCAGTGTAATGTGTATCTTATACCTTTTAAGCACTCTTTTTATCCATGAATGTGGAATACTGCCAAATGCTTTTTTGTAGTCAATCCATTGCTATACTTCAATTCTTCCCCTTTTTACAGTTCTCCATTATGACTTTATTTAGCAACAAGTGATCCTTTGTTCCGTATGATTTTCTTTTAGTACCCTTTTTTTTCTATTGCCATGATTGAATTTTTTTCCTATATGACTATAAACTCTGTCGGCATCAATTCCAGTGTATAGTTTATGCATTGTCGAAAGGCAAGTTATTGCCCTATAATTTTTAGGATAACTTGCAGGTTCACTCTTAAGTAAGAGCATTGTTTTTCCTGTTGTTAACCAGGCTGGTGTCTGTTCAGGGTGTGCATATAATTAATTCTTACTCATGGCTAAATCTTCATACAAAGATGTTGATACTTTTAGCCAGAAGTTAGGTACTGCGTCTGGACCTGGGGTTTTCCATTTGGAGGTTTTTCTTAACTTTATTTCAGTCTCTCTGGCCGTTACTTCTTCCCCTTTCATATCCTGTACATTTGAACTTCTTATTCTTTCTTTTACTTCTTCTATCCATTTAGCATCTTTGTGTTCCACAGGGTCTTCATAGATATTTCTACAAAATTTATCTGTTTGTTCTTTTTTGGGTGGTCTTTCAATTCCTTTTGCCATGTTTCCCAATTCTCTATAGAACTTTTGAGGTCATCAAATTGCTTATTCTGTGCCTTTCCTTTATATTTATCTGCATATCTTAGTTTTTCTGCCTGCGCTGAGATTTTTAGTTTATTCACAACAGTGCAATATATATCCTGATCTCTTCTAATACTGTACATTGCTTTTATCACATCTGTCTTTCTGAGTAGTTGCGTTGATCTGTTCCCTCTTCTATACTCTTCTAACAGTGACACTTTTTGTCTTAATTGCTTTATAGTTTTCTCTGTTCAATACTTCTGTGATGGTATTTGACTTCTCCCCTTCCCTTACCTTACTACGCTGTGTTCTTGTGGTAGAACTTTATCCGTTCTTAATTTAGCTGCACAGTATAATATTCTTTTTACTTCTGTTATATCGCATGGGTCTATATGAACAGTTATGATTACTGTGTTTATTTATTTATTTATTTTTTATCAAACTTCCAATTTTTGAGGTTTTGTTAGCCTTCTGCAGTCTACTTCTTTTATTGATCTTAATATGTCTATCTCTATTTAAATCAAGCAAATCTTCCCTTAGCTCATTTTCTTCCAGCGGGTGCTCCATAGAAAGTTCCATAGCATCTTCATGTGGCACATTCTCTTTAATTTCATCCTGTGTCATCCGTTGCTCTATCATATGGGAACGAACTCCCTAGCCTATCTCTCCACAACAGTGACTGTGTCAGAGTTGCCACAGTTTCCCGTTCCTTCCCTTGCTGTCCATCTCCAACTGAAAGTTTGTACTGGTTTTCTGTGGAAGTCTCCAAAATATCTTCATATGGAGGCTGATCATTTGCTTCCCGTTCCACTGTTTTTTCCTTAATTGGGGTGTCAATTACTCTATCCTGCTGTGGTGCTTTCTGAGTTAGATTTTCTATACTGAATCCTTCACTTTTCAGGTACTCCATTACCTCAGTTTCTGTTTCTTTAACTTCTCCAGTACTAATCTTTTCTACTTTTCCTCTTTGTCTTCTTATTTTTTTGTATTGTAAAGTTTTCCATGTCCATATCCTTTGCCTGTATTTCTCTTCAAATGTCTTTGTTGCTGCTCTTTTTGTATTGATTAGTTTTGCTTTCTCCTTTGCATAAATATTGTACCATATTAAATCCCTTTTTCTTTCCTGTGTCCATATTTCTTCTTCATATGTCTCCTGATCTTCCCATTTCTCCTTACTTTGGGGACACGTTCCATCATACTATGATGTAACCTGTGTTAGACCTTCTACACCAAATCCTTCACTTCGCAGGCATTCCATAACTTCAACTTGTACTTTACTAATTCTTTTCTATGTTTCCCCTTTGTGATATATTTTTTGTTTTTTATTGTGACATTTCCCATATCGGGATGCCTTTGCCTGTGTTTCTCTTTGAATATCTTTGGGGCTGCCTTTTTTATGTTGATTAATTTGGCTTTCAACTTGCCTAAGTATTGCACCATCTCAAATCTCTCTTTCTTTCCCATCTCCATGTTTCTTTTTTATACCTTTCAAAAATCTCTGAATTATGTTGTTTATATTTTTGCACTTCCTCAGATGCTTCTTTTTCCAATCAGATCATACATAATGTTTTTCACAAATCTGTTGTATTGTTGTTTGTCTTTGGCATTTACTGGTAAGGGGTTGCCACAGCGGAACTCCGGTCCGCTAATGATTGGCAGTATATTTTTTACGAAACGCCGATGTGCCAGCTTGACACTCAACCTTCAAAGAAGGCACGTTCATTTACGCACGCATGTCTTTCGAACGCTACCCATCTGCAGGGAGGACATGCAGACTCCACCCAGAAGGCACTCCCAAGCCCAGCCAAGAATCAAACGGGAGAACCTCTTGCTGTGAGGTAACAACGCTACCGCTGTACCACCACGGCAATTCACAAATCTGTTGTATTAACGAACATAAATTTTTATTTGAAGCTTCTGACAGTTTTTCTTGTGGAAGTATTTTTCTTCTATTTTCTGTCTTAATCTTTTTGTGTATCTTGTGTCTGGAAATTCTGGGCTTGTTGCATAATAGTAACAATGCATAAGTTCTTTCTTATCCTCAATAGTCCATTCTGTCATCTTTATGGCTCTTCTTTGGCCTGTCAGTTTTTGTGATTTTTGTGGACTGTTGCTTCCTTCTACAATGGGGGGGGGGGCATCTTCCCACTGGGCCTAGCCTGGCCTGGCCCCATTGTAGAAATGTTTCCGTAGTTTGAGGATTCTACACTGTCATTTCTTTCCAGTCCTGGCACCAATGCTCTTACCAGGATGGGGCAGTTTTTTATCCTGAGTCTTGTGTACCCAGCTATATTTTTTTTCATTTTTGACCTACTTCTGCCCATGATGTATGCTATGTAAAATACAGTTTATGCATCAGTGTTGTCTTGGTGAGATTTTGTGAAAAATAGAGTCCACCTTGTGGAGGTACTCACCAAGACATAAGGATGAATTCAATTTCAGCATTAATACTCTCCTTTGCTTGCTAACTTATCTCTCAATTGGACCCCTTATATTCTGTATGGTGGCGGTGGTTGTTGTTAAGGGCCTGCAAAATCCTACTCTTGCCTTATTTCTCGCGCTTCTTTCTTTCTTCATCATCCCATAACTTTTTGCTGGTGTCATGTATTTGAGCCTTAACTGCGTAGCTCTAAAATATCCCATCAACTCAGTTAATCCTAAACCACATTGTTCTGTCCGGAGGATCGACTTTTACCATTCAGTTCTTGCCTCTTCCCCCACCAAATTATTAATAAAGAATTAAAGGAATTTATTGTGTGCAACTTCAAGTTTAGTTTATAAAAACATGCCTGGTCTGTGTATAAAACTAAAGGAACTAAAAACTTCATTGCTCTCTCTTGTAAGCATACCTTACACAAGGCTATGTTTGCTTTTAATGCAACTGTTAAAAAACATTTTTCTTAAAGGAATTTCTCATTATAACCCTCCTGTGAGAACACTCAATACTGTGGGACTTTTTAAAGGAATGACCAAGCCTCTTCCTGAGCATGCCTTTTCTGTCCATTTGATATCTCTTCCCAGAAGAGGGCACGGTTTTTGGCATCCATTCCAATGAGGAGAGTATTAAAGTTTCAGGCTACTCTGTGCTAAGAACCTTATTTTGTTTTCCCACAAGGACAGGGTGGTACTTTCTGTTATCCTTGCCTTTATACCAGGGGCCATATCGGATATTTTATGAATTAAAACATGTAGCTTCCTTTCTATTATCCTCATTATCGTTAACTGTGATGAACATATTCTTATACCTCATGGCTCCAAAGTGGCAGCTTTTTGTTTACATTTCTGAGACAGTCTGCTTAGTTTGTTCAGCCATTTGTGATGATTGCTGAGAATAAGCTGCATTTCCAGGCCTCTGTGACTAATGTACAACTTTTATGAGATTACTTCACATAAGTGCAGTTGCAAAAGATTACCATGGCTGAAACAAGTGTCATTTTTGATCAACCTAAAATAAAAAAGAAAATGTGTTTTTGCAATGGGCAAGCTCTTTGGAGTTCCTGGAGAGGGGGGCTTCACCCTCCTGCAGCCTGTATATGTGTAGTATATATGCACTAATGGGTATTTTGTATTAGTCCTGAGATCACTGTATATCATGGAAAGAAATCCCAGAGTTACTGCAGTTTGTTTTTTGCTGGATGCAAAGAAGATACACCAGTGATCAGACATTACAGCACCAGTCACTATTTTGCTGTATTTAAACCTGGCATCCACATCTCCATGGGCAAAAAAAAAACATTTTCAACTGGATTTTGCCACATAAATGTTCATTCTGATTACACAGCTAAATCTGTTTCAGTACCCATCGTAGCTCATTTCAGCTTGTCACTGTCAAACTTTTTATCTCCAGAATTAGGTGGAGGGGGAGCAAAAATAATTAGAGAAAAGTCCCCAAATTTAGGGGCACTTAGTACATACCGGTACCACTAACTTAGAACTTCTCAAAAAATGCCCAGTTTTAGGATGTGCCATGCCAAATGTTGATTAATGTCGTCTGGCAGCTAGAGCAGAGGTCTGAAATTCTGAGCTGTTAAGTTGCATCCTGTGCCTGTGGTACAAAGTGTGATTCTTTCCATCTTCATTTGCCTGCTGTGAGTCACTGTGCAAGTCACGTTATCTCCCTAGAAAGGGACAGTTTATTCAGTGGCCTTACACACTCAACTAATAGGTTAAATAAAATACAAAAAATATATAGTTGTGCCCCTACAAATTAGTGACACTAGAGAGGTATGGTTGTAATATTTCTGTCTGCAAAACAGCAGCTTGATCTGTAGCACGCATGGGCTGCACCTTATAGCCTGGATTTTCTGGCTGAGGCTGGAAGTGGTTTTACTGCAGTACTCATCCAGGTGATGTTATCTGAAGTCTTCATATGGCCTTTGGATTTTATAGCTTTGTATTCTACAGAAGTAGTAAAGGATTTTACTGAAGATGTGTGTGTGAAACTGTGTAGTATAACTATATGAGATAGTCAGTGTAACAATAGACACATAGATGTGTTTATGCCCTTATTGTATTAATTCCTTCTTTGCAACCCGTTTATCATTTGTACTATCGCCTTACAGCCAATTTTAATCCTAATGCTCATCTGTAGGCTTTCTGTGCTTATAAATTTATTCTGTAATGCATTTTTTTCTGTGAAAGAAGTATTTATGGTAAGACTATATGCTGCAACATTTGTGGTCATCATATTTACATGACATATGGTTCCTGAGAGAGGGAAACCTGTTTGCCACTTTTGTTGTAGTTGGTTTCAGAGTCTGACCTTAAGAAATATGTTGCTGTTAAATGGTCAGATGTCATGGTACGTATGTCAAACTTCCAGCTGTAAGAACTGCCTGTCCTGCTATTAAGCTGTCTGACACTTTCTGCGCGGCAGAAAGTCGCATCACAATGGGCCAGTCTGGAGACAGAATCTGCTACTTGTTAAAAACTCATTGATGGGTAGCATCTTACCTGGTCTGTGACCCCAATAATTAAAGTTTATAGTGAAGACATAAATAGCATTTATGTACACAGGTATAGTGAGTAGCTCATGGAAATTGACTTCTATTGGTTAGTAGATCAGTTAAGTGTATAACAACACAGATAAGTAGACTTTAGATTCTTTGTTTTACTTTTTTTTTCTTTTTTTTTTTTTTTTTTGCAGGAAATGAAATATGGTGCTGACCCAGCTAATGCTGGAGAAATACTCGATTTCTTGCAGTTAGCAAATGATAAACTTGCGACTCTCAGATCTATTATTATGGAACTGAATGCTGCGGGCCAGAACTGTGATGCACTGGACAAAAGGTAATGTAAACATGCAGACATTATATTTTTGGTAGAGATGTTCTCCCAACACTTTTTAACCTCGGATGCAGCGTTTCCTCCACTATCTATTCATCATTTATTTCTTTTTTTTTTTCTACTACTTTATTGCTTTTAGTGGGGAATGGGAGTTAAAGCTGGCTGTTTGTGTGTGGGAGAGTCATTGTTTTGCACCACACACTTCATTTCTCAATTGGGTATAGGCAACTGCTTACATGGCTTCTTGAAGGCATGCACAGTTTTTGCCAGATATTCATTAGGATGACTGTTTTGCTGCCAGTTTGTTGATGGAGAACTCTTATGCTGATTTGTTTCCTTCTAAATGCCCTCTCCTACATCCACAGGGTAGTTGTATGATAATATGTTTTCTCATAAAAGGCAGTCCAGATTTTGGCCACCTGTTCCTTTCTACTGGCTGGCTGCCCAGTGTCTAGGCTATTAACCAGCCCTAAACACAGAGAAGTGAGCAGTGTAAATGATGTTTTTATGTAGTTACCACCGATTACATTGTTTCTGACCTTTACATTCCCCCCTTTTTCAATGCTTTAGCTGGTACATATCTGTTTTTCACTCTCTAATGGATTCATCTCTGAGGTTATTAGGATAGTAAAGTTTGTGTAACTTGCATGGATGTATGCATCATGGGGGACAAGTAAGACTGTTGTATGGCAGATGCAAGCTCTAATTCTGCATCACAATTGTTTTAGCAACTATTGCTGTATAATGGTTTTGTGCATGTGAATGATAGGAATGTATTACCCCTTTCCCACGGCTTCTGCCTCCCCACCCCCAAGCTAAGGTGCAGGCCTGTAGTAGCTAGTCAACTTTTTTTTTTTTTTTACTATATTTACTTGTGTGTTAATTTGATAAAATGGTTTTGAAGACCATGTTAAGCCATAATCCAAGGTAAATAGCAGACAAGAATAGACATATATTACAAAATAAGCAACTGTGTAATATTCTAACAAATAATCAGTCCAACATTGTAGTTAAAGCAGTACAACACAGAATCTCTGTCCAGCTTTACTCATTAAAAAAAATATTGACTATTTAGATACCATTCCATGTTCTTGTGGTAAGCATATTGTAAAAATGCGAATCCCTTTTTCTGCTTCAGCAAAGTCTGGCAATGTAGGTGATGGCTGTTATGACAGCTCAGATACAGCAGCAGAGAAGTAGCAGCTTTGTGTTAAGTTGAGGTTTGATTATAGCCACACGTGTTATAATAAATCAGATTATTTTTTGTGCCTCAGTTTGATGTTAGAAATGGATTTCAAATTCTGAACACATTAGTGTGAGACTGTATCTTGACAGGATGACTAATACAAGTTCCCTTCTTCTGGAACTGGGCAATGGAATGCAACCAGTATCCCAGGATGCCTTCTATATAGCATGAAACATGACCTGTCAGAGCCTCTGGAATTACTATTTAACTGTAGCCTCCAAGCAGGTTTTGTGCCTAATGAATGAAGAAAGGCAACAGTCATCCCTCTGCACAAATATGGGCCATCTACAGACCCTGGAAACTACAGAATCATAAGTCTCACTAGTCTTATGTGTAAAGCCATGGAAAGAGCTATCATGGAGATGATCAATAGAGATGTAGTAAACCTCCAGACACTGCACCCAACCCAGTTTGGTTTCGTAAAGAGCAGATCATGCCTACTCAACCTGGTGGACTTCTTTGAGAAGGTCACTAAAGCAGTGGATGAGGGCAAAATCCTTCACACTGCCTACCTTGACCTGGCCAAGGCATTTGACACAATACCCCACTCGGGCATTAGTGACAAACTGAAGAGGTTACATACATACCCATATGTCACTCAGTAGATAGCCAACTGACTCACAGACAGGACTCAGAGGTTAGAATTGGGGAGTCCACCTCTACAAAGAGGCAGTTCACAAGTGGAGTCCCTCAGGGATCAATTCTTGGACTGTTCCTTTTTGGCATTTACTTCTCAGAAGTCATGGCCAATGTCGGTGGTCTCTGGCTGTCTAAATTTGCAGATAATTTCAAATTAGGAGCTGTCATTGAATCTCACACTGACACAAATGTTCTCCAGGAGGGTCTGACACAGACAAGCAACTGGTGTCAAGAGTCATGGACTAAAACTAAATGCCAAGAAATGCATAATAGTATCCTTTGGGAAGTCATCCATCCTTGGTAACTGTCATATTGACAACACACCCCTTAGAGTTGACCCAGTAGTCAGGAACTCGGGGACACACATAGATTGTAATCTAGCTTTTGATCATCACGTTTCTGCAGTGGTGAGGAAATCATTCTATGTTGTGCAACTCAGTTGCCATACCTTTGTTTATAAGTCCAAGGAATTCATTGTTCCACTGTATTTATTCGGTATTCATCAGACCTATCATTGAGTACAGTGTCCCCTTTGGTATGGATCTAACCAGGCATGTCCAACAACTGGAATGTCCACGGAGGTTCCTCACTAAAAGATTACAGGGCATAAGTAATATGTCCTATGCAGACCACCTCAAGGCCCTATCCCTGTATTCTGTCTCCTACAGGCTTTTGAGGGGAGATCTATGCCTGGCATACAGGGCATTGTCAGACCTCACTCTGATGGACCTCCTGCATATCCACAAAACAAACTGTACCAGAATTACCTGTTCTAAAGACTTAAACCTTGCCTGTGATATAAATAGGACCTGCTGGAAAGATGGGTATGTATCCCAGAGACTACCCCATGTATGGAACAGGCTCCCCATCCATGTGAAACAGACTTCCTCTCTAATCCAGTTCAGGTGCAGCTTGGACAGTTGGATGGGAAACTAGAAATTCATCCCTGATTTGGCACCTATGTCTCTGATGCAAACAGGTAACTTGTAAATGGTTCAGAACACATCACAGATTTGGGATGCATGACTAGGCTTAAAAAGGCTCTTGTGGTCATTAACCTAGTAAAAACCTATGAACCTGCCTCTTTTGCCTTCCATTATGCTTATGTCGGAGGGGGGGGGCTGATTTATACTCGAATATGGACACCACTGACACCCAACACTCAACACCCAGCTAGTTTCATTCAGTTGAATGTCAGACACATAAGCTAACATTTTTTTTTTTTTGCAGTGTGAGGGTAAACCCTCCTGCACCCCTACAACCCCATGTGACTTGTATGGACCAACTCCAGGATTGCACAACAGTGAGTAAAAAAGGAAAGTCCCTGACTCACTTCATTATTCTTTAAGAATTCTATAGATAAGAAATCTATAGATTCTCTATCTATATCCAAAAATGTCTTTCAGACTACCTACTATGTTAACAAAAGATACTTATCATAAGATTCTACAATCAAATGTGTTTTGAAGTGAACATATTTCCTTCTACTCTACTCACATCTATATGATCTTTCATGTATCATATAGCTTAATTTTGTATTGTACCTGCACCTGTCAAATTTTGTGTTTATATATATAATATTGTACTTTACTTTCGAGGAGCTTTTCTCCCCGGGCCTCTGCTGAAAATGGACATGTGTCCAGCTGGACTAGCCCGGTCAACAAATGTAAAATAAATAAAATAAAAAAATAATTCTTACTCATTCCTAGCTAAAAATGGATTGCTTAAATGAGTATGCCATTAATGGGATTATAAGCGATTACTGACCTTGTAGCCGTGGTGGTACAGCGGTTGTGTTGTTGCCTCACAGCAAGAGGTTCTCCCGTTCGATTCTCAGCTAGTGTGCAGGGAGTGCCTTCTGTATGGAGTCTGCATGTCCTCCCCGCGGTCGAGTTGCCTCTGAAAGACATGCATTAATGGGCGTGCCTTCGCTGAAGGTTGGGCGTCGGGCTGGCAACTTGGCAACATAAAAAAATCTACTGCCAATCATTAGCAGACCGGAGCTCTGCTGTGACTACCCCTTACCGGGAAAAGCCGAAAAGTCAAACAACTAGGCTAATGACCCTAGGGTCCTTACAAGCCTAGCCAAGTTGACCCTTGTTCCCAAGAATGTTTTTTATGAGTAGACACTGAATCAGCACCAATTACCCTTATCTAAAAGGGATACAGGTGTAACCCCATGAGTGGGTTTACAGTTTCCCATGCAGTCATCCAAATTACACTTAAATAGGGGCAACCTGCTTAACATAGATTGGAAGTCTGTTCTAGAGATGCGGTAACCTCTGTGAGACAAATCTATTCCCCCAGCAAGTCCTGTTGATGTCTCATACCAGGTTAAGGTCCCTTGAGCATGTGTCACATGTACCATTTGACTTGCGAATGTGTAGCATTTCCATTAAGGCAGGGTTGGAGATTGCCTTATATGCAAGGCACAGGTCGCCTCTGAGGAGTCTGTATGACACAGAGTAAAGAGACAGCGATTTTAGTCTGTCCAATTATGATGTGCTGGAGACCCTGAATTTTTTGTAAGAAACCTTTGTGGCATCTCCAATTGCTGCAGGTGCTTGGAAAGGTACATACCAAAGGGAACATTATACTCTGTTATTGGCCCAATGATGGAAGAGTACAGGGGGATTATAACATCCTTATTTCTGGAGGCAATTCTCTTGCTTATGAGGTGAGCAATATAGAACGCCCTTGTAGCTACTGTGGAGACATGGTGATCAATGATAATGTTGCTATCAAGCTGCATGCCCAGGTCTGTCACCAGTGATTGCATGCTTAAGGTATTGCCGTTTATGTTGTGGTTTGCAGGAACATCACCCTTGCTGAAGGGGGCTAATAAACTTAATGCAAAAAAATGCATGAAGTTCATGACTTTAGCACTAATCATTAGTCTGTGTAAGTCCTTCTTGCAGGATATTGACATCTTTAGGGGACTGAATCACCATTTCTAGTTTGCAGTCATTGGTAAACTTTGTCAGCCATAGACCTTTTGGTTTTGCCTGTACATTGGAGAAGTAAATTCCGAACAGCAGGGCCCCAAGAACAGACCCTTGTGGAACACCACTGGTTACTGATCTGCTGGAGTTGGTAGTCTCCATTTTGATTGTATGAGTTCTATTGGTGAGCCACCTTGCAACCCACCTGAAAATATATGGGTTAATACCCAGCTGGGTGAGTTCATCAATAATGCCTGAGTGGGGGATGGTGTCAAAAGCCTTGGCTAAGTCCAAGTAGGCTGTATGCACAGTTTTACCCTCGTCAAGGGCTTTGTTGACTGTCTCGAAGAAGTTCACCAAGTTTAACAGACATGATCTCCCTTTAACAAAGTCAAACTTGGTAGGGTTGAGTGTTTGTAGATTACCTATATCTTTGTTGATAAAGTCCACGATGATGCACTCCATGGCCTTGCAGATAAGACTGGTTAGGCTTATGGGTCTTTAGTTCCTGGGGTCTGTGGATGCACCCCCTTTATTCAAAGGGATGACTGTAGCTGTTCTCCATTCAGCAAGGATCTACAAGTTCTGCGCAAATCTGGGATTTTCCTTTGAGGTTTTGGATGTAGCTAAAGAATGCCTTATGGTTTTCCTTAGCTAGGGATGTTAATTTGGATTCATAAGTAGCTTTAGAGGACTTTGCAAGATGTCTTAGTTGCCTGTTTAAGTTGAGGAGGGAGTGGTTCCAGGTTTGAGACCATAACTTCCCACTCTTAGACAGCAATTTCTTTCTCTTATTGTGTAGCTCGTTAAAGGCTGATGTCCACCAGGCAATTTGTTCTTCCTTGAGGATCTTGCTTTTGTCCTATCAAGTACAACAGAGTTAATATAATTGTGTAGGTGCTCATATGAAGCATAGTATGTATGCCAGCACAGGTAACATTTCCATCAGTGGGGGGAGGGGGTATGAAGCCATTTATGCCTTCAAGTAAGCGGTCATAATTGGCCTTGGAGAAGTTTTTTGTCTGGTTGTTGTTGGGGGAGGGGGGGTCTGGTGTTATTGTTACCTCCAATGAGACTGATTTGTGGTCAGACCAGGGAGGGCAGCACAATTGGGTGGTACAATGATCCCCCATGTTGGTGAGCACCAGATCCAGAATGTTTGAGTACTTGTGGGGGTGTCCACCTGCTGATCCAGGGCATTGGAGTTAACGAATTCTAGGAACCTTTGAGTGAGAGTCTTAGTACATGCATAATTAACCTAGTCAATGGATGGGTAATTAAAGTTGTCCAAAACCAGGGTGTTTGGTTGTAACTTGATAGACCCAAATAGATTGAGGTAGGCTGATTGGGTGTCATGGTTCATGGAGGGGGTCCTGTAGCTGGCAATGGTTTGAAGAGGGTTCTTACCAACAGTTAATTTTGGCTGGAGTAATTCATGTGAATCACTCTGTTTAACCAGTTTAGAGGTGTATTTGTCTTTTATAAATATTGATACACCACTTCCCTTAGTTCTCATACTTTCAGTTTGAGGTCTGAATGTGTGGAAGGAATTGTAACCCAGTAAGGCTGGGGTGCTTTCTACAGCCATAAACCAGGTCTCCGTGACTGCACAGATGCCAGCATCTTCCAAAGTAAGGACTGCTTCCAGTGAGTGCAGTTTTAGATTGACACCTAGCATTGAGCAGCAAAACCTTGAGTCTGTTTTTTGATGTCTTATTATGCTGAGAGTTTCGTCCTTGTGACTCTGCCTAAAAAATGCACTATGGGGGTGGCAAGAGCCATAGTCAGTAAACAAAATCCCAGAGGTGACAGATGAAGTCCGTATCTGGCAAAGCATCAAGGTCTGTCGGTCATGTTATCCCAGGCTGACAGGCACTTGATCCTCCTTAGAATGACACCAGAAAGTAAGCCAATTATTGAAGTCAGTCATTTTTTGTTTTTATTGAGGCATCATCCTGGGTGAAGGTAAAATGCTGCTTAAGGTTATGGACATACATACCTGGGACATATAATCCAATATCAGTCATGTTTCTCTTCATATAGTTCAGTGAGGTACGTCTCAAGTCATTCACACCAACATGAACTATGATGGAGTCATAACAGTACCTTTTGTTGAGAGACTTGAGTGCATGTGTGATGTGTCAGATCCTGGCACCTGACAGCTGACCATGACTTTTCCTTATCCAACCGGGTGAGTGGAACATCTGTGTGTCTCACAATGGAGTTGCCTATATGACTAAGATGTTTGGTTTTGTGTTTTGCCTTGGGTGCATGACCTGTTGTGTGTACTGTGTTTAGCAGAGGATGTATTATGTGAAACTTGATTGTGTATGGGAGGTCTGTGATGTTTAGGTAGGTTTCTGATGAGGACCTCCGCATATGTATGTATGTGTGTCGTTGGTTTGGATGGTGCAAGAGGTGAGGTTTGTGTGCTGGCAATTTGCTCCACTTCAGATCTACTGACAGGTGTACAAGATAGCATGGATTCTAGGTTCTTAATATAGATGCATCTCTCACATGTTGAATGTGTGTGGACTAGAAGAAGAGGGTTGTCAGTGTACATAAGACAATTGCAACATTGCCTCAGGATGCCCATGTCGACCAAGCTGGCTGGGAAAACTGTAGGGAATTTTTTGTTCGTAGTGCAAGGTAAATCAATGTAGTCAGAACAGGAAGAGTACAGGAAGGACCAGGTAAGGTAGATGGACAGAAGAGATCTAAATAAGGAAGGGCTAGTGGGTCAGACTTGTGCTGGTACCTCAGAGGCTACACTTAGTGTTCCACCTGACAGTGGAGCAGGATGGTGAGAACCCTCAGAAGAAGCACTTAACACTGTGCTAAGGAAAATTTGACAAGCAAGAAGTTTGTGTCTATAACCGCCAGTGATATCCACTCCTGCACAGCAGTGCACGATGGTGCTCATCTTGCAAACAAGAGCAAATCAGCTAATACAGGGAAACCGATGAAAAAAGCTCAAACTAAGCCCCTAACCAGTAACCTTTTAATTAGTTAGTCCTACTGCCACAAGAGTACAGGGGGCTTCTCCCAAAAAAAAAAAAAAAATGTCTAACCACAAAAGGGTTTGCATCCAGATCAAAAGAGGTCATTGTGCCCCTCTACGCATCATTCATCAGACCCATCATAGAGTACAATACCCCATTTAGGATGTACCTTACAAGAAACCTGTTACAGCTGGAAAGACCGCAGAAGTACCTCACAAAGAGGATCACTGGCCTCAAACAGATGCCCTATGCAGCTCGACTGAAGAAACTCCAGCTGTACTCGGTTGCATACCGCCTACTCAGAGGTGATCTCTGCCTGACATACAAGGCCATGTCCAACCCAGAATTGATGGACATGCTCCCCCTAAAGAAAACCATTTCCCCTCGAGCCACACGCTCTAGGGATCACAACCTCACCACAACAATAAGTAGGATGTGCTGGAGGGATAGATTCCTGTCCCAGAGACTTCTCATGCTCTGGAACAAGATTCCAATATACATTAGGCAGAGCTCCTCGCTAACACTCTTCAAGAGAAACCTTGACAAGTGGATGAGAAACAGGAAGTTTATCCCGGGGATCACTTCAGTGGCTCTGCTGGACAGAGGCACAGGGACTAATGTAAGGGGGGGGGGGGGTGAAAGCCAACACATTCCGGCTAGGCTTATAAATGCCTTTGGGCAGATAGCCTAGTACCTACCTATGAACCAATGCTGGTTTGGTATGAGCAGAGGAGCAAAGGCTGATTGCCTAACTCTCTGGAGCCTTTGTAAGACAAGCACTCTCAATGGTTTGCTAAAGCAGAAGTATTATGTATATGTAAAGGTAATACCTGATAACTTTGGTGACCTGTGAGCCTCATGTCAAATGTTGGAAGATTTGCTTAGTATTAGTAAATTTAGACTTATTGGTGATGATTTCACTTGCGCAATTGCCACATCTTGGAAGACTGGGCTGATGAAATAAAAAATATTGGGCAGAATACATATAGAATACATTTACGGAAGAAAGTACCCATTGTCAATAAAGATTACTCAACCCCTGTTTAAATATGATACTACCTATTGCAGCTTTGGTATTCATGATACAATTGTTATTCATGATACAAGTATTCAGTGATATAAGGAGTCACAGCTTGTAGATGAAAATAAAAAAAGAAGAAAGAAAGGAGGATGTTCACAACAAATAACAAAGAAAAAGAAATGTGATTAATGTCTATAATGCAAAGAGAAAATATATCTACTGCAAAATATAGTGCTTTGTTATGTAACACACCAGTTACAGGAAATTATAACATTGTTCAGTCAGAAAACATTGTCTGCAGAAACTGGCATTTTTTTTTAACAGAGAAGGTAGAAAAAATGAAGCAAGGGGCAGGTGAAAAAGAAGAAAACAAAGTTGAACTTGGAAGGGTTGAATAACATTACTGTAAGAAAAAATGAGAAAGACTGAAGTTGACAAAATGGCTCAAGCTGTGGCAGTACAAAAACAGCTTGCTGGTAATTGTATGTCTGTAATTGAAATAAACAGTGAAAACAGTGAGATTAATAAGAGTAATGGGAATGAAGATCATTCCTTTGTAAATTTATGGAGCAGATGTTACTGAACTTGAAGTGGAAGATTCTTCAGCTCTGGTTAGAAATGATATACGAGTAATTGGAGAACCAATTATTAGAGGAACCGATACTTAAATTTGCAATGGAGATGATGAACAGGTAGTGAGTAGTGTTATGCTTGCCAGGAACAAAAATACAGGATGCGAGAAAGGTCTTAGAATGCCTTAATGTAAGAAAGTATAGATCTGTTTTTTATTCATGTTGTACAAATTATCTGATCTTCAAGGACTCTGTGACCATCAATTGGGAACTTACAGCCCTCTTAGATAGCATAGTTTGTACAGGTGTTATGACATATTTTTCAAAAATCTCATATAGAAAGTAGATTCTGGTCCGTGTGAATTATTTGTTTGTTTGTATTTGTTTACCAGGAAGGTCTGACTGGGTAAAAAACATTTTCAGGGGAGGCCCAGGAAGAAAAGCTGCATTTGTTTATATTGCATTGTTCCATTTAAACAGAGTAGTTACATTTCTGTTTACATTTATACACATGCAGTAGTCACATTTATACATTCTAAGATTTTAAAGAGGTAGAAGTTACTAAAGAGAAAGCCCATGTACACTTAGTGGATTGTGCAGGCAGCAGTTATGTGTAACAATTGTTTTCTCATTTTAGTAAGAGGTTGAGAGTATTCTTTTTAAGGAAAGTATATGGAGAGTATTGTTTGGTGACCACAAAGTCTTAATCTGGTGATGAGCATGTGCAGGACCAGGACTGAGCTAAGATGTTTAACCAGTGGTTTAAAACTGTTGAGTTTGTTGGAAAGTTTTTTATTTGTATGGGGATACTATTCCAGAGTAAAGTACTGGTAGTTGAGAAAGTCTCCTTTAACTTTATTTGACTTGTTTGTGAGTAGGAAGAATTTGTTAGTAGAGTGGAGGTCCCTTGCTGGACAGTAATGTATTTTGTAGTGCAGGGTATTTTTCTGGATGATGACTTTGTATGCTGCAGGTAGTTGTGAATATGTTGGGTAGCTGTGCAGTTAAGGCCAGTTTAATTGCTTTAAGCTATGACAATGGTGGGCCCTATGAGGAAGATTGAATGAAAAAATATTTTAGACCAAATACATATATGAAAAAAGGCCCATTTTAGAAAGTGGAAATAGGCTCGGATGCTCTACACAACGTTTGGAACACATTTTAGACAGGATCATGTGCACTTGTCAAGAGAAGATATTTTTTGCAGTAGACATATTGCAACATTTACTTTATGCAAATTTAACGTCTTTGATAGGGACGCACAAGCCAGTGCATTTCTTTGTTCATAGGTTCATACTAGGCTATCTGCCCTAGGGCATTTATAAGCCTAGCCAGAGTGTGTTTGGCTTTCACCACCCCTTGGAATGAGTATACTGTGCCCATTTTAAGGTTTAGTTTACTGTACCTCTGTCTAGCAGTGACACAGAAGTGACCCCCGGGATAAACCTAAGATCTCCCATCCACTCGTCAAGATTTCTCCTGAAGAGAGTCAGTGAGGGGCTCTGCCTAACATGGACTGGGATTTTATTCCAGAGTGAACGGAGCCTCTGGGTTATGAATCTGTCCCTCCAGCATGTCCTATTTATTTCTGTGCTGAGGTTCAAATCTCTTGCTCGCGTAGCTCTGGTGGATTTGGATTTTCTGAGGTAGAGCATGTCCATTAATTACGGGTTGGACATGGCCTTGTACGTCAGGCATAGATTGCCTCTGAGTAGGCTGTATGCTACTGAGTAGAGCTGGAGTTTCTTTAGCTGGGCAGCATATGGCATATGTTTGAGTCCTTTGATCGTCTTGTTGAGGTACTTTTGGGGTCTTTCCAATTGCTGCAGGTGTCGGGTAAGGTACATCCCAAATGGGACATTGTACTCAATTATGGGCCTGATGAGGGAAGAGTAAAGGGACATAATGACCTCTCCCGATCTAAATGTGAATCCCTTCATGATAAGGTGGGCAATATAGAAGGTCTTTCTAACCACTTTGGCAATGTGAGTGTCAAACGAGAGGTTACTGTCAACTTGGGTCCCTAAGTCCCTAATTACTTCTTCCGTACTTAATGGATTACCACTTATGTGGTAATTTGTGGGCACTTTGTTTTTCCCAAAGGGTATGACTATACACTTTTTGGCGTTTAGTTTAAGGCCATGGCTCTGACACCAGTTTTCCGTTTCTATGAGACCCCTTTGAAGGATGCTTGTGTCCGCTGGAGAATCAATTATGGCGCCCAGTTTCCAGTCATCTGCGAACTTGGTCAGCCACAATCTTCCCATGTTAGCCTGTACCTCAGAAAAATAAATACCGAACAAGAGAGGTCTCAGGACCGAGCCCTGTGGGACGCCACTTGTGACTGATTTAGAGTCTGACATGGCTCCAGCAGTTCTGACCTTGTGGGTTCTGTCCTTGAGCCAGTTTGCAACCCATCTTATGACATAGGGGTTTATATTTAAGCTGGAGAGCTTGTCTATGATGCCCGAGTGGGGTATTGTGTCGAAGGCTTTTGCAAGGTCAAGGTAGGCTGTGTGAACTACCTTACCCTTGTCAATGGCCTTGGTGACTGTTTCAAAGAAGTCGACCAGTTTCAAGAGGCAGGATCTGCCCTTAACAAAGCCGAATTGGGTAGGATCCAGTGTCTGTAGGTCACCAATGTCTTTGTTAATGAGTTCCATAATGATCCTCTCCATAGCTTTACAGACCAGGCTCGTCAAGCTTATGGGACGGTAGTTTCCTGGGTCGGTAGAAGCACCTCCTTTGTGGAGTGGGACCACTGTTGTTGTACGCCATTTTTTGGGTACATATCCTGTAGTAAGGCTGAGATTAAACAGCTGCCTTATGTGTGGGTTTAGCTCTTCTTGGAGTTCATGTAGCACGCAACCCGGGACACCGTCTGGTCCCATTGATGCTGTGTTTTTAGCTTTGGAGAGGGCGGCTCTCACCTGGGCATCTGAGATGTCAGGGAGGCAACACTCTGCTGGGATAGATATTTGTCCCTTTGGGGGGGAGGGGGGAGAAAAATTTGCACTGAACCTGTCTGCTAGTATGTTGGCAATGTCTGTGGGTTCAGTGTATTTGTTGTCATTTTGGACTAACTCTGAGCATATCTGGGAGTTTCCACTCAGGTTTCTAACATAACTAAAGAAAGCCTTGTGATTATCCTTAGTGTCTTGTGCAATTTTTCTCTCAAAGTTGGCCTTGGATGATTTTATGAGTGATCGTAGTTTTTTGCTAGTATTGTTCAGAGATGCCTTCCCTTTTATGGATTTTGCTCAATCATGTAGTAGCTTCCTCCTTCTGTTGTATAGCTTATTAATGGCTGGGGTCCACCAGACAGGACGCCTGCCTTTGGGGGAATGGGTCTTGGTTTTATTTGGGATTGCATGATCCATGCATTCCTGTAGGTGTCCATAGAATGCGTTTATAAAGGATTCAGCAGAGTGGGCTGTGGTTTCCACTGGCCCGGGGGCCTTGAAGGATTCCACTTTAGTCTTAAGAAGTGTGAAGTCAGCTTTTGAGAAGTTCTTCACTATGGTCTTCTGTGCTGGGGGTGGGGGCGGGATGTGGATTTTCAGGGAGATTAATTTATGGTCCGATCTTACCAATGAGGGGTATACTTCAGGTATGGAGCATTGTGTCCCCATGTTTGTGATGATCAGGTCTAATATGTTTTCCCTCTTGTGGGAGAGGTGACTAGTTGTTCCATAGCATTTGAGTTTATGAATTCTAGGAACCTTTGGGCTAGGGTATTGGGGCTTGAGTAATGCTCCCAATCTATGTTTGGGTAGTTGAAGTCCCCCAATATGATGGTGTTTGGAGAGACCTTCATATTCTCCAGTGTCTTTAGGAAGGCCGAGTGGGGTTCCTGAGTTTGAGAGGGTGGTCTGTAGCATGCTACAAACTGGAGGGTGGTTTTGCCCACTGTTAGTTGCACATGGATGGTCTCTGATGCTTCGTGCATTGCCACTAACCTGGAGGTGTGGGTATCCTTGATGAATATGGATACTCCCCCTCCTTTTGTGGTTTGGTCCAAGTTCTGGGGCCGAAAAGCATGATATGAGGTATAACCTGGTAGTGCTGGGGTGCTCTCTGGAGCCTTGAACCAGGTTTCTGTCACTGCACAGACATTGATGTTCTCCATACTGAGGAGGGCTTCGAGAGCGTGCATCTTGAGGTTTAGACTTCTGGCGTTGAGCAGCATTACCCTTAGTTTCTTTTTACTTGTGTTTTTTAGGGAGGTGGGTTTGTCTTTTGAGCCTTGCCTAAAAAAGGCACTATGGGGGTGGCAAGAGCCTTTGCCAATATCCGAAAGTCCAGGGGTGACAGGTGCAAGCCGTCCCTTGCGAAGCAGCGTGGCTTATCGAGCATGTCATCTCAAGTAGACAGACATTGGATCCCCTTAGAATGACACCAGTACTTAAGCCAATTGTTAAAATTGATCATTTTGTCTTTGTACTGTGGCGTCATTCTTGGTGAGGGTAAGATGCTGCTCAAGGTCAGGGTCATACCGGCCTGGGCTACATGATCAGAGAGCTCCTCTATATCTTTTTACATGTAGTCCAGGGAGGCACGTCTCAGGTCATTCACACCAGCATGTACAATGACTTGAGTCATATTTGTACCTGCTTTGGAGTGACCTGAGTGCTTGTGTTATGTGGCGGATTCTAGCGCTCGACAGTGCTGGTCCCAAGCCTGGATAAATGGGGAGGGTTGCGTCAGGAAGGGCATCCGGTAAAAATTTTGACAAATCATACATGCAGAAAACAATACAGAAATACATACCTGATCGGTCGAGGCCCGGGTTAACGACGACCACCACCAGTACTGTTGGCCAACAGGGTGCTGGCGGAAATTGGGCTACTGTTGGCCAAAGGAGGAGAAGAGGGGGAAGGCATGCCCGAAGGCAGGTAAAGGCTAGGACTGTGAGAGTGAGGGTCGGAACTTTGAATGTTGGCAGTATGACTGGTATAGGGAGAGAGCTAGCTGATATGATGGACCGAAGGAAGGCTGGTATATTGTGTGTGCAATAGACCAGATGGAAGGGGAGCAAGGCTAGGTGTATTGGAGGTGGTTTCAAATTGTTTTATCATGGTGTGGATGGGAGGAAAAATGGTGTAGGCATTATCCTGAAGGAACAGTATGCTAAGAGTGTTTTGGAGGTGAAAAGAGTGTCGGATAGAGTGATGTTTATGAAGCTGGAAATTGATGGTGTAATGATGAATGTTTAGTGCATATGCTCCACAAGTTGGGTGTGCGATGGATGAGAAAGAAAAATTTTGGAGTGAGTTGGATGAAGTCATGATGACTGTACCCAAGGGTGAGAGACTGGTGATTGGAGCAGATTTCAATGGGCATGTTGGTGAAGGGAACAGAGGGGATGAGGATGTGATGGGTAGGCATGGTGTTAAGCAAAGGAATGCAGAAGGTCAGATGGTAGTGGATTTTGCGAAAAGGATGGACATGGTTGTGATGAATACATATTTTAACAAGAGGGAGGAGCTTAGGGTGACATACAAGAGTGGAGGAAGATGCACACAAGTGGATTATATCTTATGTAGAAGGGCCAGTCTGAAGGAGATTGGAGACTGTAAAGTGGTGGCAGGGGAAAGTGTAGTTAGACAGCATAGGATGGTCGTTTGTAGGATAACATTGGTGATCAAGAAGAGGAGGATGAGTGTGAGGGCAGCACCAAGGATCAAATGGTGGAAACTGAAAAAGGGTAATTGTGAGGTGATATTCAGGGAAGAGTTAAGACAGGCACTGGGTGGCAGTGAAGAGTTACCGAATAGCTGGGTAACTACAGCAGAGCTAGTAAGAGAGATGGCTAGAAAGGTGCTTGGTGTGACATCTAGAAAGAGGAAGGAGGACGAGGAGACCTGGTGGTGGAATGAAGAAGTACAGGAGAGTATACAGAGAAAGAGGTTGGCGAAGAAGAAGAAGTGGGATTGTCAAAGAAATGAAGAAAGTAGACAAGAGTATAAGGAGATGAGGTGCATGGCAAAGAGAGAGGTGGCGAAGGCTAAGGATAAGGCGTATGAAGAGTTGTATAAAAGGTTGGACACCAAGGAGGGAGAAAAGGACTTGTAACGATTGGCTAGACAGAGGGACCGAGCTAGTAAAGATGTGCAACAGATAAGGGTGATAAAGGATAATGAGGGAATCGTACTCACAAGCGAGGAGAGTGTGTTGTGCAGATGGAAAGAGTACTTTGAGGGGTTGATGAATGAAGAGAATGAGAGGGAGAGAAGGTTGGATGATGTGCGGATAGTGAATCATGAAGTGCAGTGGATTAGCAAGGCGGAAGTAAGGATAGCTATGAAAAGGATGAAGAACGGAAGGGCTGTTGGTCCAGATGACATACCTGTGGAAGCATGGAGGTGTTTAGGTGAAATGGCAGTGGAGTTTTTAACTAGATTGTTTAATGAATTCTTGGAAAGTGAGAGGATGCCTGAGGAATGGAGAAAAAGTGTTTTGGTACCGATTTTTAAGAATAAGGGTGATGTGCAGAGCTGTAATAACTACAGATGGATTAAACTGATCAGTCACAGCATGAAGTTATGGAAAAGAGTAGTGGAAGCTAGGTTAAGAAGGGAGGTGATGATTAGTGGTCAGCAGTATGGTTTCATGCCAGGAAAGAGCACTACAGATGTGATGTTTGCTCTGAGAGTGTTGATGGAGAAGTACAGAGAAGGTCAGGAGGAGTTGCATTGTGTCTTTGTGGATTTAGAGAAAGCATATGACAGGGTGCCTAGAGAGGAGTTGTGGTATTGTATGAGGAAGTCAGGAGTGTCAGAGAAGTATGTAAGAGTGGTACAGGATATGTACGACAGTAGTGTGACAGCGGTGAGGTCTGCGGTGGGAGTAACAGATGCGTTTAAGGTGGAGGTGGGATTACATCAAGGATCAGCTCTGATCCCTTTCTTATTTGCAATGGTGATGGACAGATTGACAGACGAGATCAGACAGGAGTCCCCCCGTGGACTATGATGTTTGCAGGTGACATTGTGATCTGTAGTGAGAGTAGGGAACAGGTGGAGGAGACCCTGGAGAGGTGGAGATATGCTCTTGAGAGAAGAGGAATGAAGGTCAACAGGACTAAGACAGAATATATATGTGTGAATGAGAGGGAGGATAGAGGAATGGTGAGGATGCAGGGAGTAGAGGTGGCGAAGGTGAATGAGTTTAAGTACTTGGGATCAACAGTTCAGAGTAATGGTGAGTGTGGAAGAGAGGTGAAGAAGAGAATACAGGCAGGATGGAGTGGGTGTAGAAGAGTGTTAGGAGCGATTTGTGACAGACGAGTACTAGTAAGAGTGAAAGGGAAGGTCTACAAGAGGGTAGTGAGACCTGCTATGTTATATGGGTTGGAGACAGTGGCATTGACAAAAAGGCAGGAGTCAGAGCTTGACGTGGCAGAGTTGAAGATGTTAAGATTTGCACTGGGTGTGACGAGGATGGACAGGATTAGGAATAAGTATATTAGAGGATCAGCCCAGGTTGGAAGGTTTGGAGACAAAGCCAGAGAGGCAAGATTACGTTGGTTTGGACATGTGCTGAGGAGGGATGCAGAGTATATTGGGAAAAAGATGCTAAGGATGAAGCTGCCAGGTAACAGGAAAAGAGGAAGGCCTAAGATAAGGTTTATGGATGTGGTGAAAGAGGACATGCAGGTGGCTGGTGTGACAGAGCAAGATGCAGAGAACAGGAAGAAATGGAAACAGTTGATTTGCTGTGGCGACCCCTAACAGGAGCAGCCGAAAGAAGAAGAAGAAGATAGTGACATACACAAAACACTGGTTAATAAATTAGAACAACTAGACATTGACACAGTCTTGATGAGATGGATAACTGCATGGCTTACAAAATAGGACATGGAAAGTATTATACAGCAATTGGACATATGAAATTCTAGGTTACAATCAGGGTGTCTCACAAGGCTCTGTCCTAGGCCTGAATGTGTTTAGGTTGTATCATTCAGATACGTCTTTTTCACCTGAGGTGTTCTACAGTCTCCATGCAGATGACTTGAAAATGGATAAGCTGATTAGACGTGATTGGGCATGTCTGCAAAAGAATGTGACTAAATTGGCCATTTGGGCACAGCAGAAATATGATGACAAACTCATCAAAAACTAAGCCTGTGAGATTTTGGAGACGGATTGAAAGGTAAACGTTTAATACAGCACATAGTGATTGAAACTGTATCCTTCTTTAAGGACCTGGGTATATGGGTAGATCCATCTTTGAGTTTTTCTAATCATATCAACCAATTGGTTAATGATCGTTGTAGAACTATAGGTTGTCTAAAATGGTTCATAAAATGTAGGAAATCAGAATGATGAAGTCATTATTTATAAGTTACAGTAGACAACTGGAGTATGGAAGCCCTTTAAGAAAACTGGTATGAGAAAATTGGAGAGAGTATAGAAGAAATATACCAAAGCCAACCGTGGATGTGAAAATTTAAGTTTTTATGAAAGACTAAAATATCTGAACGTGTGCAGCCTGTCAGAGGAGGCCTAATTCAGGTATTTAGATAATTTAATGACCACTACCTTTGAGAATGTCAGGAGTTATCAAAAAGTAGTAGGGAATCATCAGGCAACCTATGTAGAAGAATATATAGTAATGAGAGAGGTACTAATTGGTTCTCTGAAATAGAATACCAAATTATATTAAAGCAAGCACTAGTTTAGAAATGTTTAAGAGCAACCTGTATACTTATTATGGGAATGGTTATTTGGTATATTACCAAGCTAGAAAGGCATTATTGCCCACACCTGAAATGTTTGTATGTATGTAAGGCTTCCTGTGTCTGACAGTCACACAAACAGCAACCCTAAAGGTTTAGGAAGTGGCATACCTAGCATATTTGACACCTGGAGCAGAAATTTTCTGCTAACCCCCCGGTGGATTATTTTTTTTCTAACACCTCCCCTATGGCAGTTGTTTTTAGTAATAATCTTGAAATTAAACAAAATAATGGCCAGTAAGGAGTAAACTGGGAGTAGTGATCAAATCTTCAAAAGACTCCACCATTCTGTAGGAAGGCTTGTCCCAAACAAATAATTAGTGCCAGAATCATGGACTGAAGCCAAGTGTGAAATGCATTATCGTCTCCTTTGGAAAGTTGAGTATGACATTATCAAGACACACCCCTAAGAGCTGATCCAGTAGTTGGGATTTGGTAACCTATGTGGATATTTTGACCCCAAATTCTATTAGGAACAGATCAAGATGAAGGAAACTTAGAAACATTCTGCAAAATCAGGAATAGATTCAACTTGGTTTTACAAATACAGCACCCAGAGGGGGAGAAAGAGAGTAAAATTGCAGCATATTTCATGCAAGTGCAAACTAGTCATGTAGAGGCAGACTATAAGCTAAGCAACCAATATGAGAGTAACTTGTAGACCAAGCCTTTTAGGCAAATACAAGAACATCCTGTAAAGTATGGGTCAACTTCAATTGCGTTTAATACAGTTTTCCAGTTTATTTCACACAAATGCACACTAGCTGTTAATACGTGACTTTAAACTGAGCACTAGTTATTTCATCAACAACACAACTAGCCGCCCACCTCTCAAGAAATAAAACTGTAGATATTACAGTTTATTTCATATAAATGCACACTAGCCAGCCTTTAAAATAATTTGGAAAGTTAATGCCACCCCCCCAAAAAAAGCGTAACTATTCAGATTTATCCACACAACTGCATCTTAAGGGTGGAATTTAAACCAACCAAGTGAAAAGGACAAATTACTTTTATACACAAGACAGATGGCCAACACCCCCAAAAAAAGGATAAAAATATTCCAGTTTATTAACAAAAATATTAACATGCCAGCCTTAATGGCAGAGTTTAAGCTGAGCAAGTGAAAGGGTGAGTTACTTTAATCCACAGCCCAGCTAGGTACCCAGCACCCCACTAAAGTAAAAAGAGGACAGAAGAGTACAATGAAAATAATTATAAATATCCAGTTTCAAAATATTTAAACAAATGCATACACATACACACTTACCCATGTCACAATTTAAAATATTTAAAAAAATGCAAAAATACACACACTAGCCTATCCGCTATCCCCCCTTCCAAAAATAAGAAAGAAAATCTGATTGTATTCACATTAAAAAAAAAATGTTGATCTTCAATCTGGTAGTCAACAATGCCATTGCTGGTTCATTTTCTGTTCGCTGGGTTCAGTTAAACAGAAAAAACAATTCCACTGCAAAACACTCTACTACATTGTACTACTGTACAACTGGAAGACTGCTGTTAATTTAAAAAAAATAACCACAGTTCTCTCCAGTCTTGTCTGTAGTTCCTTCCGAGTGTCCTCCAGTCATATATGGACAGACAGCCACACGCAAGAGCAAGAGATAAAGCATTTACTTCAGAGCCAGATTATGGTCTAATAGCATGGTAATGGATTGGGCATCTACAAATTCAGTGCATGCTGCCCAGGAAGAATAAACTTGCTATTAACATTTTAAAAAAATTGGAAAGCTGATAATATTGCAATAAGGAATGGATGGCAGAATGACAACAGGTTCATAGATGTTCATCGTGCATACAGCTGCAGTCATAACAGATGGGTTCTCCTGCCGTCAGGCGGGTCCTCGGTCGGCCAAATTCCAAAGTCTAGGTCCGGCGTCGGTTGTCGTCGCTTCCTCCCTGACGTCAGTGCGCCAGGGGTATAAAATAACCAGCCGACGCCATTTTCTTCAGTCTTTCTTGCTGTGCGGTGCCCGAAGCAGAAGCAGTTCGCAAGTGCCGGTCGGCCAGCTCCTGAAATTATGAAAATTTTGCAACCGAAGTCTTCTTGAAAGCTGAGTACCCCGTTGGGGAAACTTTTCTTGCCTCAGACCGATGTCAGACAAAGTTAATAATTGTATTTCTTGTGGGAAGCAAATACCACATAAGGATTTTCATTCCCTCTGCATTCCTTGCTTAGGCCCAGACCACGACGTCTCGGTCTGTCGTTTTTGTGCTATATTCAACAAACGCACCATTAAGTGTCAGGCGGAGTTCGCCCAGCACTATTTTGGCAAAAATTTAAACTATATTATGTCGTCGGATACTCCGACTCCAGTTTTGTCTAAAAAACGCAAAGATAAGGACCGACTCACGAGGTCCACGGCCTCTACTGACACCACTCCAAAGCCGACTACAGGTGGTCCGGTTCTCAGCGAGGTGCCTACGCAGCCCCTGCCTACCGACAACACTTCATTGGCGGTGTCTTCTGTGCCCGAGGTCGCAGGCTCCTCGGCCCACACCCCGACTACAGATACCGAAGCCACTCTTGGTGGTGAATCTCAAAATGTAGACAGGTCTGCCTCCTCTCAAGGTGTCTTCAGACTTTCCTCTTCTTTTTCTATCAAGGCTTTCACTAAGTCTAAAGCAGCCATGCATCCTAAGAGACTAGCTCCACAGGGCCCTTCTCCAGGCCCCATGCCTAAAAAACAGATGCTTAAAATGGCTGAGGATTTGATTACTCTTATCAGGGGTTCTCAACCCCGGACAAAGGCCCAGAGTGGAGGAAGAATCCCCCTCCTCTGACCAGGCCTCCATTATTTCAGAGCACTCTGATGAACAGGAACATTCTTACTCCCCTTTTGAAGATTCTGATGCTGAGGAGTCCATTCCCTCTGTCTCCCCCCCAGAAGATTACTCATTTGGGGAAACCTTGCATGCCTTAAGGGAACACTTCCACTGGAAAGGCCAAGAGTACTCAGATTCCAAGAAAAGGCTTAGGGATTTTCTCTTGCTACCTCAGCACAGGCCTCTGGCTATACCTCCTGTCTTAGACATACTAGATGATGTGTACTCGGAGGCTTGCCTTAACCTGAATTCTTTACCTCCAGCCCCAGTCAAGCCCGACAGGTACTACCGGGTTCCTGACTCACACCAATTTTTATACAAAAGCCATGCAACTGACCCAGAAACTATCTCACAGGGCCCCAAGGAAATTAAGGCCTCCACTGCTAAAAACCCATTACCTTCCGAGAGAGATTCCAGATCCTTAGAAAGGTGGGGAAAAAAAAAGTCAACAAAAAGAAATCAAGGCTAATACCCTCTCAGAAAATAATTTTCCTGGGTGCCAACTTGGACACAAACACCCAGATGGCCTACCTCACGCCAGAGAAGCAGGGGCAACTAACTCAATACTTCAGAACACTAGCAAATTTCACCAGGCTGACTGCAAGGAAAATCCTGCAGGCTCTGGGATTCATGGCATCTTGCATTCTACTAATCCCATGTGCAAAGCTGCATATGAGAAAACTTCAATGGTACCTGAAAAACCTATGGTCTCAACACAGCCACTAATTCCATGTCTTCAAAAGGAATTTCTGTGGTGGGCTCAAGCATGCCAAACAAACACAGGTCTCCCATTCTGCAAGCCTCAAGCAAATCAAGTCATCACAACAGACGCCTCGGACTACGCCTGGGGGGCGCACATGACAGATCGGTGCATTCAGGGCAAATGGTCCCAAAAAGAAAAGCACCTTCACATCAATCAAAAGGAAATGCTAGCAGTAATGAATGCTATTATAGCTTTCAAACACCTTCTGCATCCAGGTCAACTATTGATAAGGACAGACAACACCACAGTAATGTGGTACATAAACAAACAGGGAGGAACCCTTTCATACCCCCTGTGCAGGCTGGCCATGTCACTTTGGAACATGGCTCTGGAATTACAAATCGAACTTCAAGCACAGTACTTGCCAGGCAAGGAAAACACGCTGGCAGACAACCTAAGCAGAAATATGACAGATCCACACAAATGGAAGTTGCATCCTCAAGTTTTTACAGAGATAATTCAAGCATGGGGAAGGCCAGACATAGATCTCTTTGCCTCCCACAAAAATCACCAATTGACAAAATTCTGCTCAAGGACTTTTCATCCACAAGCCTGGAGAGTGGACGCTCTCTCTTTCAGTTGGACAACAATGACAGTTTATGCCTTTCCACCTCTTTCTCTGCTGCCCAAAGTTCTATTAAAAACCAGAGCAGACAGACCAAAGATGATTCTCATTGTTCCAGACTGGCCAAGACAGCACTGGTACCCACTCCTGAGGAGCCTGACGCATTCCCCTCCATGGATCCTACCTCTAATGCCTCTTCTTCTGACTCAGCACAGCTTCAAAACTCTTCACAGTCAGCTGAAAACACTCAATCTGGCCGCATGGAAGATTCCTTAACATCACAACAGATCCTACTCTCCAAGGAGGTGCAGGATGTCATTTTTGAGGCCAGAAGGCCGTCCACTAGAAAAGCTTACTCCGCAAATGGAAACGGTTTTGTGCCTGGAATGAGGAAAAAGGGCCAGAATCCTGGAAAACTGAATTTACCTCAAATATTACAGTATCTAGCTGAGCTGCTAAGCAGTGGACTTTCATTCTCCTCCATCAAAATCCATGCCTCAGCCATTTCTGCAGAAAACAACACTGATCCACCTTTATTCTCTCACCCCCTCTTAAGACAGTTCCTCAGAGGGGCTAAGAATATAAAACCCCCAAGGAAACAACCAATACCTGCTTGGGATCTCAATTTCATTCTAGAAAAGCTGACCTTGCCTCCTTTTGAGCCAGCTGCCTCAACAGATTTGCAGTATTTGTCCTGGAAAGCAGCTTTCCTTCTGGCTATCACCTCAGCTCATAGGGTATTGTAACTACAAGCCCTCATGGCTGTGCAGCCTTTTATCATCTTCCATCAGGACAGAGTTTCCATACGAACCAACCCATCCTTTATGCCAAAGGTGGTATCCAGGGTAGCTTTGAATCAGGCTATACACTTACCTACCTTTTACCCTAATCCTCAAAACAAAGGGGAGAGACTACTACATTCCTTGGACATCCACAGACAGCTGAGTTATTATTTGGACAGAACAAAGCCTTTCAGTTAATCAGAACAGCTCTTTGTGTCCTATGCTATAGGAGCTCAAGGGAAGCCAATTTCCAATCTCAAAATGGATAGCCCACTGCATACGCTTTTGTTACTCTTTTCATGGTAAAACTGTACCTGCAGGCATCAGATCTCACTCCACAAGGGCCACAGCTACCTCTGCAGCTTTCCTCAGAGGAGTTCCTACCAAAGATATTTTGGAAGCAGCCACTTGGAGTTCTGTGCATACCTTCTCCAAGCACTACCACCTACCATTATACTCCAAAACTAGAGCAGGCTTTGCCACTGCAGTCTTGCAGGGCATTCTGGCTCCTCCTAGTTCCACCTAGTGCCTACCACCCCTTTCTTAGCTTTGGGATTCTACCCATCTGTTATGACTGCAGCTGTATGCACGATGAACATAGTACAGTTTTGTACCTACCATAAATGTAGATGTTCGAGTGCTAATGCAGCTGCAGTCCAGGTTTCCCTCCCTCCTTCCCCTCTTGGGACAGGCCTGTTAGCTAACACCTCCTCAAACTACCTGATTGGGGTATTCTTTTATGGTGTATTTGCTTGCAACTACTGTATTTTGATTATATTGCATTGCTTTATTACACAAATTTATGTATTGCCTTCCTTTTAGGGGCACCTGACATCTGGGGCAAGAAAAACTGAAGAAAATGGCGTCGGCTGGTTCTTTTATACCCCTGGCTCACTGACGTCTGGGAGGAAGCGACGACAACCGACGCCAGACCTAGACTTTGGAATTCGGCTGACCAAGGACCCGCTGACCGAGGACCCGCCTGACAGCAGGAGAACCCATCTGTTATGACTGCAGCTGTATTAGCACTCGAACATCTACATTTATGGTAGGTACAAAACTGTACTTTTTTAGGCATCTCATGCAAAGGAGGACACAGTCAGGACTGTAGCACCCCCCTCCCTTGAAGTACAACATAGTATCAGCAGTCCATCTACATGTTGTGGGAGTACAAACAGAGCCTTCTGCATCAAAAGCAAGTATGCTACCCGTTATGCTATGAACCATTTGCTAAACAACAGTTGCATGTTGAAAACAGACTTGGTACAAGCAGCAGTAAACTTCTCTTCCCCTGAAGCACATAATTTCATGAAAATGCACTAAAACTAATTTTTTTACAAGTTTGGTAGTTGGTGTAGAGGATCCAGGCTGTTGTTTCTGTAACCAAGGTATATAATCTGTGACTGAGAAAATTAACTAACCTGCCATCCCTAACTAGGGAATTACATACAGACACACACACACACACACACACACACACACACACACACACACACACACACACACACACACACACACACACACACACAATTGTCCAGGCAGCAGCAAGAACACACACACATACAAGGTAGCAACAAGAATATCTTGTATTTAAATTCCACGCAGAACACAGCAAAAGAATAAGCAACAGATATGTGCATTGATGCATGCAGGGGCGCACAGACAGACAGAAACGGAGTAATCATTGGATGTGTTGATGCACCCAAGGATGCACAGACACATTTTAAAGGATCTGGCTATGTTTTTTCCCTCAAAGCTTTTTGCATTTAAAACTTGAAAAGCTTTTAAAGGGAAAGGTTGCACCAACTTACTGTCCACACCCAGGGCAGACCGCACCCTTTGCCCCTGCATTAGTACACCTCTGGGTTTAGGTTCATAGATTAGTACTATTCTAACTGCCCTTGTAGACCATTTTAAGCCCAGCTACTACCCCATGTGAGAAATAAACCCAGTACCTTGTGTCTGTAAGGCAAACACTTTTAACACTTTTGCCAACCTTCCAATCCCGTTTGATACAATCATTTACTTTTCAACATTAAAAATGTTTGACAGACCTGTCTGCATCATGCTGAGTTATGTCTTATGATTTTTGTTTGTTTTCCTTTACTTCTTAAAGCAAAGTTCAGAGACAGGATCCAGTTACAGATTGTGAATTGCCTTCTTATTTGGGAGTGATTGGAGTGCTTGTTATGAGATCCACCCATTATACCCCCATTGCCATAGCTGAAAGGGCTGTTATGATTTCAGCCCAGAATGGAGAGGTTTTTTTTTTTTTGTAAGAAGACATTACTATTTTTTTTAATATCAAAGAAATATTTACATAGTCTATGCCTAACGTGGAGAAACAATTCCAAAAACAAACATTACGAAACCAACTATTTACATAGGATATTTGTACTTAAAACTTTGTTTACTTGAATGTATCTTTGAATAAGATTATAATTTATTACAGTCTTCTGTTTCCAGCACTTTATTTACTTTCTGCCAGGCAATACTTAAGGAAGTAGGTCGTTCTGTTCTTTCCTTGATTGTTTTCAATTCCAACTGTGAGACTGATAAAATCATGTTCTTGAAATGTTTATACTTGGGAGGAGTTACAGCTTTCCAGTTCTGTGTAATATTTTTCCGTGCAATATCAAGAAGAGTCCACAAAATTACATATTTTTGCCTTGGAACACAAGGTGGCACAGGTGTAATCAACAATTTTGTAAATTGGAAATTATCAGTGAACAGTGCCTGTAACAAATAGTTAATATTTTCCCAATGTTGTTTAAGTAAATGGCATTCATAGAACCTGTGTTGTCAATTGGCTATTGATTGTGATTTACACCTCCAACATCTATTTTATTTGTTATATATTAGTTCTGATTTGTGTGGTGTTAAGTATGTTCTGTGTATAAATTGCCATATGAAAAGTTGCCAATATAGTGATAAAGATGTTAGTTTTGGAAATGTAAGAATATAGCAATAACCCACGCCTGGGTGTGGGTAATGCTGGATTTATCCACGGTTGGCGTGGTTTGGTCACGAGGGCGAAGCCTGAGTGGCCAAACAAAGCCAACTGTGGGTAAATCCAGCATTACCCACACCCAGAAGTGGGTTATTGTTATTATACAATGACATTATTTAAGAAAAAAAATAATTATTTTCTTAAATAATGGTATTGTATAATGTCTCCTTGCTGCCCTTCCGCAGCTGTCTGGTATTCTGCGGCAGTTCTGATGTACTGCGCATGGGTATGCCTACGCAGTACATCAGAGCTGTGGGCAAAAGCTACGGAGAAAGCAAGATCTCTGTTGCTTTTTACTGTTTCGCTATGTTAAATGGGTTAACATAGCGAGACAGCTTTAAAAAAAGCAACGGCGAATCTCTGTTGCTTATTATAAAGCTGTCTCGCTATGTTAAACCCATTTAACATAGCGAGACAGGTTTTAAAAAAAAAGCAGCGGAGAAAGCAAGATCTTCGTTGCTTTTTACACACTGTCTCGCTATGTTAAAGGAGTTTAACATAGCGAGACAGCTTTAAAAAAAGCAACGGAGATCCCCGTTGCTTTTCTTAAAACTGTCTCGCTATGTTAAACTCCTTTAACATAGTGAGACAGTGTTTTAAAAAAGACTTATACTAATGGAAAAAGTCCGGGCGACCAGACCTTTTTCCATTAGTATAAGTCGATTTACAACGTGCATGCTGACCAATCAGCATGCACGTTTTGGAATATTACTGGGGGGTCATGGTATAATTAGTTTATCTTTATCATCTGGCATTTTACCATTAACTGTTTCTTAGTATTTCCATATATTTTGTTTATTATGAATTTGTTTGTTAATGTTATTTTTGCCAGAACCTCTTCTGATGTTAAAGAATCATCTTGAGAAGCTGCTTATACTGGCCTCTATGCTACATATGGCTTATGGGAGTCACAGAAGGGGATGTAATAAGATTTAGGTACAGTTTAGATTATGGTGTTGATGGTGATGAGACATAATGAATTGTATCCTTTAATCTTATTCGGTTTGTGTTCCTTTTAGTGAAGACAAGGTTTATTGTTCCTTTTGCCATATATTGTTCTTGAGTTGGTATGTATATTTGTTTAACTGTTGTGTCTAAAGTGTGATGCTTTAACTTCTTTCCATTGTAGTTCATGTATTCTTGTAATAATTTTCATAGCATCTTGTCTTTATGGCTTTGGTTTGGCTGAAAAGGGTCCTTACACTCAACCCCATTCCTGGTTATAAAAAAGATAAATAATGTTATTGTTTGCTTCAAGAACACTAAACATTTTACTGGTCCTTTAGATGTCAAGCTTTTTTTTTTTCAAAACATTCTGCAAATAACATTTCTTTCACATATTGTTTTCCAGGTATGTTACATATTCCTCGTTTTTATGAAATAAATGAAATAAATTAAAAAAAGCTCCTGTCCCTTCTTACTTACAATTAGAACTATTGTTTTATCAGTCTGTTGTGTTCTTACCTTTTGATTTTACATGTTCAGATAAGAGAAATATTGCTCACTTTACATAATGCTGATTTTTGTGATTAATTTGTCACATTTGTTTTATGTTGTACATAATATGCCTCCTGTCTCCTTTTTGGATTACAGGACATTGCAAGGAGGCATGCGTGATTGAATATGTATCCAGCTTTTTCTAGATCGCAAAAAATTTAAGTATTCAGTTATTTCTGATCATCTTGTAGAAAGGTATATGAAATTATGGAAGACTGAGGAAAGGTCTTGAGATGGTGATAAGAGGCAAGCACCAAAAGTGATATTCAGAAGTAGGCTTCACTTACAGTCTGTAAGTAGTTTAACCCTGTAAGCTTCTGTTACAGGCTGTGAATAGCCCAACTCTGAATAAGTTGATGCTGATTTCATTCCGGAATATGGCTTTTTAAATATTAATAAAAAAGGCTTTTGTTAGATATTTGAACAAGCAAAAATGGCATTTCAAACAAAGCAGGTTAAAACATCCTATGTAAAGTGTAAAAGCTTTACTTTTCAGAATAAGAGAAAAAGAAAACAAGGGACTAGATTCAGAAATACCCAACAACAAGTATTGACTGCTGTGGTAAAAAGGGACATTTAATGCTATTCAGACATGCATTAATCTCAATGAGGAAAGTCCCCTTTATTGATTAATTTGAATGTCTCAGAATCACACACTGTGTGCAGCAAGTGTTACAAGCACATTGCTGCATTAATCGCAACCGGTGGCCCATCACATTGGAACTGGCAACCCACCTCGTGTACCCCCCCAACATTCACGCATTTAAAAACAAAGACATGCTCACACATCCCCATATCTTTCAGCTTTCTGTGGTTTTACAGAATGTCCATGATTTTGTCTGTAATATTTGCCATCCTTCACAAGTCAATGCATTATTGCAGATATTAGTTTCATGTTTTTTATTGGTTTCAGTGAACTTTCTCCTGTAAAGCCTGTTCTATTCATTTTGTAAGGTATGTAGAGTAATAATTCAAAAGTATGCCTGGTGTTTGCACCTCCCCTCAACTTTTGCTCGATATTCTTCGGCGAGTTGAGAGGTAATGGACCGCCCCAGTATACACACACACACACACACACACACACACACACACTCGCTCTCTCTCTTTCTCTGCCTATCTGTAACCCCACTACTGCAACCACCCAGAAAGAGAGAGAGAGACAAACACACACTGACAAACCGGAGACTATTCATAGTCTTACAAGTTAAGCACACATGCTGGCACACACACACACACACACACACACACACACACACACACACACACACACACACACACACACACACACCACTAACATTTGCCCCTAATACAGTGTCTTCCTTTGTAATGGGTGAACTATGAATTGCTGTGTAAATCCCCTACCACAGGAATTTTAGTGGGAGAGCACACTTTTACTTATTTTATAACTTTCCCCTGGAATGTTTCTTTTACACTGTAGTTAATTAAGGCAGCCCACCACGTAAAATCAATTTGATAAGTCTATCTGTGAACTGGAAAGGAATATTGCTAGTGAAAAAATGGATATGTTAGGGCTTACTACTGGTGTTGGCTCTTCCTGAATCCCAGGAAAGGTCCTTTTATGGAATTAATCCTGATATTTATTCATTTTTTCTTCCCTAATAACTAACTTAATTTTTTTGCCATTTTAAGACCTTTTTTTCTTATTCTCCCTTGGGAGAAAAGCAGTTACAGTAAACTCTCAGTTAACCGGAACTCAAACAACTAGCACTCTCAAGCATCCGGCAAAAAAGAATCGAAGAAATACAGTACAATTTTCATGTGTTGCACTGCTTTACCCCAGCAGAACGTACCTTATGTTTTTAGAATTTTAGAGTTTTAAACTGGAAGATAGGAATAAATTCCCTCTCTCCCCAACCTGAAAACAAATCAAACCAGACAAATAGTATAGGGAACAGTATTATTCAGGCCTATTTTTTATGTTTGTCTTTATCTGTCTTTTTAAGTATGAGTATTGCTGTACCAAATTCTGTATAGTGGAATTATTTACTACTGTAATTTTTTTTTTTAGTTTCATTTCTTTTATATCCTGAGAAGATAAGAAGATATGACGCTGTCTCAAAATGTTCTGCAATACTAAATGTCCTTTTCTGGGTTTATCTAATGCAAAATAATATATTATATGCACGTAAAGATAACTTTTTTTGATTACCATATCATTATATCCTTGAACTTGCAAAACCTTTATTTTCTTTACTAACAGCTCTAAATACAAAGCAAATAATACAGGGAAAGAGGGCATCTCTGTCTGGTTCAAACTTAGCTTCTCAAAAAGGAGCCCTCCCATCCATTTCTTGCCTCTGATCCTTTATGTATCCTGCTTAGTTACGCTGTTATGCTGTCAGTGATCAAAAATGCTAGCATTTCCCTACTGTTAAGATCACATCTGACTCTATTGAATGCTTTGTCTGCATCAAGACTCGCTAACATTGATGTTTTCTTACATTGAACTTCCCACTGGATCTTATTTGCTCTGTTGCCAGAAGCTTGCCTTCCCTCCACAGAGTCACATTGATCTGTATCTGTCAATTTTGGTAACGGCAAACACTTAGCAACCATGTTTTAAAGTCAAAGTGGGTATATGTGAAGCCAGAGTTCTGAGGGGTCTTTTTTCCCATTTAGTTACATTTGCTTCCCAGATTGATCCGTCATAGATTTGTTGTGTTACTTGTGATAGATTCATTGGACTGTAAAATTATTTTTCACCAAGAAGCTGATTTTATTCCCATTTGAACATGTCTGGTGAGATTTCATTCTGGGAATATGGTGTTTTTGGTGGCTGTTAGATAAACCTGAAGGATTTCAGATTTCTGTGTTGTGTGCATTAAAGTTCAAATACATATATACATACATACATACAAACAAATGTTTCAAGCACGGGCATTAAAGCCATTCTAGCTTGTCAATATGCCAAAACACTTGTTCCCATAATAAGTGTCCTGGCTGTTCTTAAAAATATCTAAACTAGTACTTGCTTTAATGCAATTTGGTAGTCTGTTTCAAGCATCAGCTACTTTGTCATAGAACCAATTAGTGCACTTCTCATTCCTATAGAATCTTCTACATAGGTTATATGACGATTCTCTAGTACTTTTTGATAATCCCAAACATTCCCAGAGGTAGTTGTCCCTAAATGCCCTATATACCTGAATAAGATCTCCTCTTAAATATCTGTAAGAGACACTGTACAAGTTTGGATATTTTAGTCTTTCATAATAACTTAGATTTTCACATCCATGGATGCCCTTAGTATATTTCCACCGTACTCTTTCCAGTTTATTCATGCTTGTTTTCCTATAGGGTTTCCATATTGTTATTCCATACTCAAGTTTGGGTCTAATGTAACTAACAAACAATGACTTCATTATGTTTGATTACCTAGTCTTTATAAATAGTTTTATACAACCTATAGTTCTATAACTTTCATTAGCCAATTGGTTAATATGATTAGAAAAACTCATAGCTGAATCTATCCATATACCCAGGTCCTTAAATGAGTCTACACTTTCAATCACTCTGTGCTGTATTAAATATTCACCTTTCAGTTTATGTCTCCCAAATCTCATATGCTTAGTTTTTGATGTATTTATCAACATAGTATTCTCCCGTGCCCAAATGGTCAATTTAGTCAAATTATTTTGCAGACGTGCCTTATCTGTAACACTTGTAATCAGTTTACCCAATTTCAGTTCGTCAGCATATAGACTGTAGAACACCTCAGATGAAAAAGTAAGGTCTGAAAGATACGATCTAAACAAGTAAGGGCCTAGTACAGAGCTCTGTGGGACAACTTGACTGTAACCAAGCATTTCACCTGTCCAGTTGGTGTGAGATACTTGCCATGTCCTATTTGTAAGCCATGCAGCTATCCATCTTATCAATAGTACATCAATACCTAGTTGTACTAACTTACTGATTAGTGTTTTGTGCATGACCCTGTCAAATGGTGAAGTTAAATCTATATAAATCACAGCACAGTTTTTCATTCATAGCTGTTATTATATTGTTATAGAACATCATGTTACAGGTGGTAATAGATCTGTTTTCAACATATGCATGCTGATATATGGTTTCAAGTCCCAACCTATCCAGTTCTGACAATAGCTTATCCAGTATTACCTTCTCCATTATTTTTCTACAACATGAAAGTAGACTTAAGGATCTATATGACTCTGGGTTTGTCCTACTCCCCTTTCCCTTAAAGACAGGTTTAATAAGCGCATGTCTCCAATCTTGAGGAATCTCCCCATATTTATATGACCTAGTGAATAATAGATGTAATGGCAGTGTAAGTTCTTGCTTAAGTGTTTTTAGGTCATTGTTACTTATTCCATCTCCTCCCTGCGCTTGTTTGGAACCAGTTTGCACAGTTCATTTTCAATATATTCTAATTTGATTCCAGTATCTGGGGTTACCTGGATGTCACTAATACAACTTACCACCCCTTTTGTGGAGCCAAACTGTTTTGCATAAGATTTTGTAAATATACCTATAATCTGTTGTGTCTGAGAATAAATTTTAGAATCTGCACACAGTTCATCAATTTGTATATCTTTACTCCTTCCACATCTTATGTATCTATAAAAAGGTTTCCTATTATGCTCAATATCTTTATATACATTTTCTTCAATTTTTTCTTGATCTTGTCTAACACTATGCTTAATCTTGTTTGTCCAACTCGTCTATTTCAGTTTTCAAAGTTGTAGTTTGACCTCTCTTCCATTTCTTATATTTTTTGTCTCACACCTTAATCAGTTACCTTGTTCTTATGGAAATATACCCCCCTGATGTAGCATGCCTAGATACTGATGTTAAACATTTTTTTGACTTTTTGCACTCCATTTCTCTTTCAAAACTTTCCACATTCCATTTGCAGTTCTTCCATTGAAGATCTCACTCCAGTTAGTTTTATACAGTAACTGTTTTGTTTCCCTATAATCTGTAATTAACCACCTGTGCATTGGCTTACATTTCAGTTTGGCAGAATTGTCTAGCAACAAAGTAACCTTTATGACCCCATGATCACTGCACATCATTGGTGGTAAAATTGTGATTTTATATGCCCTTTTCCCATTATTCCTGGTTTCTTAGACAGTTCTTTCCCTTTTTTTAACTAGTTTTGGATATTTCACTAAAACTAGCAATCTCATTTCAAAGGCCTTCTACAGGGGTACGTGCTGAGTAGTTTTCTTCTGATATCTCCATATTGGCACATTTCTGAATTTTGTGTTATTTTGTAAGGAGAGTGTGGTGTGCTGTAACACCATTGTGTTCTTTCCTGCCGAGTGTTCAGTTCAGCACTCGTGAAAGAAAAAAAAATCCCATGCTTGATTCCTGAAATGCTGAAACCTTCAAAGAGATCCTGTTTTAAGTAAATCATAATCCAAGAACCTCCTCCTGCTATGCAGAGGTGATATTTCTATTGCTTTGTGTTGAAACTGGATGCAGAACATTGCCACCTGCCTACAGACTATAAAGAGAAACATTGCAGGCCTACCTGAGCTGTAAAGATGACAGCTATGGAGGTTACCCAGTGCAGAGGTCATTAGGATTGGTGCCTTACGTGATCTCAGGCATATGATGGAACTGTGTAAGTTATCATAGCTCAGTCTTAGGTCATATTCTCCTCCTTCCAGCTCCACTTACAAGGTGATGTCATATTTTTCATGAGATATAATTTTTCTGTTTTAGCAAAAGTTGACATGACACTCATTGCAAGCTGACAATGTGTGTGTGTGTGTGTGTGTGTGTGTGTGTGTGTGTGTGTGTGTGTGTGTGTGTGTGTGTGTGTGTGTGTAAGATAAAAAGTCATCGTATGCGGGTGTTTCCTTGGATGTCGAGACTGTCTGCCACATAGCTGCAACTGCCATGCTTATGTGAGATGGTATCTCAAGTTGTCTATTGACTCAGTAGACTGCATTCAGAGCTTTTATCTTGTGGCCTTTCCTTGGGTCTTGAGTGATTCTTCAGCTCTGGGTAGGTTAGATTCCCATGGATCATTTTACCACATTTGGGAGGAGACGGTCAGCCTGGGTTCCACTTTGACTGCTTGATCTTATATGGAAGCTTTCCTTGGCAGATGATAGCATATATTCTTAAGAGACCAGAGACTGAGTTCATTACTAGGCCCTGTGGTGCCCTCTGCTGAATGCTGCTTCCAGTATGCATTTCCTATTGTGCCAGTCAGCCACCTGTTGGGACTCGCTTGTCATATAATTGTTACCTTGCATGCTAGCTGAGCCTAGGCTACCCCTCTGTAAAGCTAAGGGATAAGAAAGAGTCTCCTTATTTTATATGTTGTGGGTGGTACACTTTGAGGACCACAAGGCTCTTTCCTCTGAGATGGAAGAGGAGGAGGATAGTGAGGTTTCCCCACCTTTAGGAAGGCCCTCAGGCTGATGACGTCTGCTGTTAAGTAGCCTATATCTTCTGTCTCACTCTACCACAGGCCTGTTAATAGGTGTCTGAGCACGAAATATGACTAACCTCTGTACCCCCTTGTGAATACTTTTGTTTTATTCTTCACAAAGGAAAATGGGAAAAAGGTGCCCTGATGGGAGGAAGACAGGGCAGAATGTGGAGAACAATGAGCAGACACCAGAACAGAGTGATAGCATATTCACAGGGAACTGCCTGGTCTTGTGGAGGGAGAAGCCCAAGGAACAGATGGGCTGCCTGCCAATGTCCTCAGAAATCTGGCCAGTGTATCAGCAGATCTCCCCTGCCAGGGATCTTTAACATATCTCTGGCTAGTGCAGGAGTGCCATAAGACAGAATACATGGAACTGGTCATGTAATTTAAAGGAAAACTCCATCCTGGCACAAAAAAACAGTATGTGTGTTTTTTGCATGGTTTTCTGACCCATTTTAATGACTCAAAATCACTCCAAGTGCTTATTTTATAATTTTAATGTGCTTCCCACAAAATGTCAGCCGATTGAGCCTGCCTTGGTAACATGCTGTTGATGTTCTTCGTGTTTCACTGTTGCAGTCATTACATTTGGGTAATCTGCTGGCAGGTTGCCCTCAGTCGGCCTGAATTCCAAAGTCTTGGGTCCTGCGTCGGCTGCTGTCTTCTCTTCCATGGCGTCAGGTTGTCAGGTGTATAAAACATGCATCCAACGCCATTTTCTTTAGTCTTTCTTGCCGCGCGGTGCCCGAAGCAGAAGCATTTCGCAAGTGCCGGTCGGCCGACTAATGAAATATTCGAGTTTGAGTTTCAGAATCGAAGTCTTCACTAAAGCTAAGTACCCCGTTGGGGAAACTTTTTTTTCTTGCTCTTTACCGATGTTAGAAAAAGTTAATAATTGTATTGCTTGTGGGAAGCAAATACCTCATAAGGATTTCCATTTATACTGTATTCCTTGCCTAGGCCCTGATCACAACGTGCTGGCTGTCGGTTTTGTGCTAGATTTAACCAACGCACTATTAAGCGTCGGTATATATCTGCATCAAAGTATTTTGGAAACAGATTTAACTACCCAGAAATGTAGTCGGATAGCAGTCCGACTACCAGAGTACATAAAAAACACAAAGAAAAGGACAGAGAAAGGCAGTCGAGATCCAAAACCGACGATGAAGCTTCTCCTAAGCCAGTCACCGGTTTGCCAGTACTCAGTGAGGCGCTTTTGCAGCCCCTGATACCCGCTACCTTCGAGTCGCAGGCCTCTGCCGAAACCCACGTGGAGTCTGGCATGCCGCAAGATGCTCAAGGTATTGGACCGACGGATGTATCTCCCTCGGATGGGTCCAGAGCCGCTGAGCAGGCACCGGCTTCTGAGGGTGTATTCAGACCTCAACATTTGTATATCAAACCGACAGCTGCAAAATCAAAGACAAAAGCAACTTCTAAAACTAAAACACCGACGCATGAGCTACGTGCACAGGCCTCTATGCCTAAAAAACAGATGATCAAAATGACTGAAGACCTTATTACCTTGATAAGGGGTACTCATCCCCCTCCAGATAAGAGGCCTAGGCAAGACACTGATTATGAATCTTCAAATCAGGTTTCTATTTCTTCTGATTCCTCTTCTGATCAGGAATTATCTATACCTCCATATGAGGATTCTGATGCTGAGGAGTCCATTCCATCTGCATCTCCTCCTGAGGATTATTCATTTGGGGAACCTTGCATACTTTGAAAGAGCATTTTCACTGGGAGAGTCAAGATTTCTCAGAATCAAAAAAGAGGCTCAGTGATTTCCTCCTTCTCCCTCAGCACAAGCCTTTAGCAATTCCTCCTGTTTTAGACATTGTGGATGATGTGTTTTCGGAGTCAAGCTTGACCCCTGACTCCTTACCTCCAGCTCCCAGTAAGCCTGACAGATATTACAGGGTCCCTGACTCACATCAATTTTTATTCAGAAACCCTGCTGTTGACCCTGAAACTATTTCACGGGGTCCAAAGGGAGTTAAGGCCTCAACAGCTAAAAATCCTACCCCCTCTGACAGAGATTCAAGGGCACTGGACAGACGGGGAAAAAAGGTTTATACATCTGCAGCCTTGGCAATCAGGGCCTTAAACTGTCAATTTCATATGTTTAAGTACCAACAACATGTTATGGGATTGCTGAAACAGAAAATGATGTTGATTTCAGAATGTGCAGAAAATAAAGAATTGCAGGAATTATTGCATGCAGCTGAGCAAGTTGGAAAGCATACTTTGCAATGTGGTTTTGATTCTTTAGAGGCCTCCTGCAGGGCCACAGTTACTGGATCTGTGATTAGGAGGCATGCCTAGTTAAAGGAACAAAATTTGCCTGATCATGTTGAAGCTAAATTGCTAGATGCACCTTTACAGCATGATTCTCTGTTTGGTATTAAGGCAGAAGAGGTTTTAAAGAAAATGGAAGACAAAGCTAAGTCTATGCAAACTGTTAAGGACTTCTTACAAGTGCAGCCACCAAGATTCAGTAGACACTGGCCTACAAAAAATTGGTCCTTTCCTGTGTCAGACAGAGCTCAAAGGGGCAAATCCAGACGCCCTAAGGGTTCCAGATACCAGGCGCAAGACTCATACAGGTCAAAGCAATGGGGCGCATCCACCTCCAAATCTGGAGGAGATAAAGCGCAAACCTACAGAAAGCAATCCCAATGACTTCCCTCTGCCTACACCAAGCACTTATCTTTTGGCAGCACCCATAGGGGAAAAATAGCACTTTATGCACAAAATTGGCAGTTAATAACCCAGGACAAGTGGGTACTAAACATCGTATCACAGGGATACAGATTCCATTTCCACACTCTGCCAATGGCAAATGGTTGTCCAGATCTGCCAAAAATTCAATGGGTAGAGGCACAGAAACAGGTTACTTCCCTCATGGAAATGGGGGCCATTCAGACAGTACCAGAACAGGAAAAAGGACAAGGTTTTTACTCTACTGTTCTTGGTACCCAGAAAGGACAAGGCCTGGCGGCCAATACTGGATTTATCTATTTTGAACACACATCTGGACATTCCAAAATTCAAAATGCTGACTTTGCAGCAGCTTCTGCCCATGCTGGGCAAGAATGCTTGGCTGGTGACTTTAGACCTAAAAGAGGCATACCTGCATGTCCCAATAAGACAGTCATGCAGAAGATACATCAGATTCAAGGCAGGCTTAATGCTTTACCAATTCTCTGTACTGCCCTTTGGCTTATCTACTGCGCCCAGGGTTTTTACAAAGTGCCTGGCACCAGTAATTGCATTTTGCAGACAAAGAAGTATACAGATATATCCTTACTTGGACGACTGTCTCATTCAAGCAGAGAACAAGGACACTCTTCTTCGACACCTGGCATTTGTGAAAATGCTGCTAACATGCCTAGGGTACACAGTAAACGAAAAGAAATCACAACTGGTACCCTCTCAAAAGATAACATTCCTGGGTGCAAGCTTGCATACAACTGCCCAGATGGCTTACCTCACGCCAGACAAACAAAGGCAACTGACTACTTACTTCAAACTGATGGCAACAAAAACCCAGTCTTCTGCAAGACAAATTCTGCAGGCTCTGGGCTTCATGGCATCCTGCATCCTACTAATTCCATATGCAAGACTGCATATGAGGAAACTTCAGTGGTACCTAAAATGTTAATGGAGTGAACATTCACACAGTCTGGAAACAATGATTCCTCTCATTCCCTGCCTGCAACAGGAGTTTCTATGGTGGGCAAAGGCCTGTCACCAAAACATGGGATGGCCCTTCACTCTACCCCCTGCCTGCCAAACCTTAACAACAGACGCATCGGATTATGCCTGGGGGGCCAACATGGCAGGAAGATGCATTCAGGGCATATGGGTACCAAAACAAATGCATCTACATATCAACCAAAAGAGATGCTAGCTGTTCAAAATGCCCTAACAGCCTTCAAGGACTTACTTCATCCAGGACAACTTCTGATCAAGCCGGACAACACCACAGTCATGTGGTATATAAACAAGCAAGGGGCACACACTCATACCCTCTTTGCAGATTAGCCATGGCACTGTGGGACAAAGCTTTGACCTACCAAATACATCTTCAAGCTCAATTCCTGCCAGGAAAGCAAAACACTCTGGGAGACGATTTAAGCAGCAACCTTATGGATCCACACGAGTGGAAACTAAATCCACAAGTCTTCAACATGATAACAGAGAAATGGGGGAGCTCAGACATAGATCTATTTGCCTCTCCTCAAAATTATCAATTGAAAAGATTCTGCACAAGGACTTATCACAGACAAGCATGGAAAGTGGACGCTCTATCCTTCAGCTGGAAAAACCTATCAATTTACGGCTTTCCTCCTCTCCCTCTTCTACCCAAGATCCTCCTAAAAGTCAGACAAGAGAAGCCAAAGATGATATTAATTGCCCCGGACTGGCCCCGCCAATACTGGTACCCAATCCTAAGGAACTTATCTCAATACCCAGCTTGGACCTTGCCTCAAAGACCACAACTACTGACTCAGCAAAACGGTCAGATCCTGCACAATCAACTACAGACCCTGAACCTGGCAGCATGGCTAATCATGTAATAATACAAATGACACCTCTCGGTAAAGCTGTGATGGATGTCATTTTGGAAGCCAGAAGGCTTAGTACTAGAAAATCTTATGCTGACAAATGGAAGAGATTCTGTGCTTGGAGTCAAGCACAAGGAACTGATACAGCAGAACCACATATTCCTCAGATATTACAATACTTAACTGAGATGCTTGACAAAGGCCTATCTTTCTCATCAATCAAAATCCATGCCTCTGCCATTTCGGCTCATTACAATACAGAGCCACCAATCTTTTCTCATCCTTTACTAAAGCAGTATCTCAGAGGAGCCAAAAATTTAAGGCCTCCTAGAAGATCACCATTATCTGCATGGGACTTCAATTATGTGTTGTTGGAAAAGCTCAGCCTGCCTACATTTGAACCAGCTGCTACCGCTGATATAAAGTTCCTATCATGGAAGACAGCTCTGCTACTAGCAATTACTTCAGCAAGAAGGGTTTCAGAGCTACAGGCCCTCATGGCTGTAGAGCCTTTTATCATATTTTACCCAGACAGGGTGTCTCTGAGGACAAATCCTACTTTTATGCCTAAGGTGGTTTTCAGTGTGGCTCTTAACCAAACAATTCATCTGCCAACCTTTTATCCAAATCCGCAGAACAAAGGGGAGAGAATTCTGCATTCCTTAGACGTACACAGACAGCTAAGATTCTACTTGAGCAGGACGAAAGCTCTAAGAAAAACTGAGCAATTACTAGTGTCATATGCTGCAGGATCAGAAGGAAAGGCTATTTCAAAGCAGACAATTTTAAAGTGGATAAGCCACTGCATCCGTTTCTGCTACTTACACCATGGTAAACCTGTGCCCAAAGGCATTAGGTCTCATTCCACCAGAGCTGCAGCTACTTCAGCAGCCTTTCTCAGAGGAGTACCAACCAGAGACATTCTAGAGGCTGCTACTTGGAGTTCTGTTCACACCTCTACAAAGCATTATCATTTGCCTCTCTACTCTAAGTCCAGGGCAGGCTTTGCCACTGTAGTTCTGCGGGGCCTTATAGCCGCACCTAATGCTGTTTAGCTCCAGCCTCCCAACCATAGCTATGGGATTTTACCCAAATGTAATGACTGCAACAGTGAAACACGAAGAACATAGTACAGTTGTGTACACTTACCATAAATGTAGATGTTCAAGTGTATTCACTGTTGCAGTCCAGGTTACCCTCCCGCCATCCCCCTGTCATTCTAAAGTTTATCTTTCCTTCTCTATCTTGTACAACCTATGTGGTGTATTTGCTTGTAGATGAAGGTAAAAGGGTTATACTGATGCATGTATATGTGTGTGTGTGTATATATATATATATATATATATATATGTATGTATACATACACAGACACATATATATATATATATATTTATTTATTTATATAATATTGCTACCATTTTGGGGGCACCTGACATTGAGGGCAAGAAAAACTAAAGAAAATGGCATCGGATGCATGTTTTATACCCCTGACGACCTGATGTCATGGAAGAGAAGACAGCAGCCGATGCAAGACCCAAGACTTTGGAATTCAGGCCGACTGAGGGCAACCTGCCAGCAGATTACCCAAATGTAATGACTGCAACAGTGAATACACTCGAACATCTACATTTATGGTAAGCGTACACAACTGTATTTTGTCTTGCTTTCATTCCTTCTTCCCAGAATATATTCTAAGTCCTCTTTATATGAGTCATGCTAGACATAAGGAAGTGGTGGTGTTTTCTCATGCCATTAAGATAGAATGGCAGGAGTGTGAAGCACTGTCATCTAACACACCTTCTGTAAAAAAGATGATTTTATGTTTCCTTGATTGAGCCTCATTTATGTGTCTGTCAGAGCTTGTTGCATACTGTAAATAGCTGTTAGCCACTTCAAGCAAAAGAAAATAGGTAAATAGCAGGCTTTTGTAAAATTATTCTTTTGTAGTTCTAAATGAATTGACAGACACTCCCCCACACTCTTACTATCATGAGGTGTGAAAACTCTCACTGTACTAAACTATCATTGCTGTAAAATGTGCAGGTGACAGCAACTACTGGAAAGGACTCCAAAGTTAAGTCTGTCTGCTACTTCTCAATGCCTATAGTTCGAGGTTTTTCTCTCTTGAGTGATGCATAATGTAAAAAGTGCTTTGCTATTTCCGTAATTATTTATGTCATGATGTTCTTCGTGTTTCACTGTTGCAGTCATTACATTTGGGTAATCCTGCTGGCAGGTTGCCCTCAATCGGCCTGAATTCCAAAGTCTTGGGTCCTGCGTCGGTTGCTGTCGCCCCTTCCTTGACGTCAGGTCGTCAGGGGTATAAAGGATGCAGCTGACGCCATTTTCTTCAGTCTTTCTTGCCGCGCAGTGCTCGAAGCAGAAGCAGTTCGCAAGTGCCGGTCGGCCGACTTCTGAGATTTTCAAGCTCGAGTTTCAGATCCGAAGCTTAATTAAAAGCTAAGTACCCCATTGGGGAAACCTTTTTCTTGCTCCAGGCCGATGTCAGAAAAAGTTAATAATTGTATTTCTTGTGGGAAGCAAATTCCTCATAAAGACTTTCATTCTTACTGTATTCCTTGCCTAGGCCCTGACCACAACGTTTCAAGTTGTCGGTTTTGTGCTAGATTTAAGCAACGCACTATTAAGCGTCGGTACGATTTTGCATTAAGCTATTTTGGGCGCAGATTTAATTATACAATGTCGTCCGATAGCCATCCGACTACCGGAGTTCACAAAAAACGCAAAGAAAAAGAAAAAGACAGGCAACCGAGATCCAAAACCGACGACGAAGCTTCTTCTAAGCCAGTCGCCGGTTTGCCGGTTCTCAGTGAGGCGCTTTCGCAGCCCCCGACACCCACTACTTTAGAGTTGCAGGCCGCTACCGACTCCCACGTGGAGTCGGCTAGGCTGCTGGAAACTCAAGGTATTGGAGCCTCGGACACTATTCCCTCAGATGGGTCCGGAGCCGCTGAGCAGGCATCGGCTTCTGAGGGTGTATTCAGACCTAAACAATTATACATTAAACTGAGTTCCACTTCAAAGGCAAGGACTAAAGCACCTTTAAAGACAAAAGAAACAAACTCACCAGCCACAGGGACAGGCCTCCATGCCCAAAAAACAGATGCTCAAAATGGCCGAAGACTTGATTACCTTAATCAGGGGTTCCTATCCCCCTCCTGATAAGAGGCCTATGCAAGAGACTGACTATGAATCTTCAGATCAGGTTTCCATTTCTTCTGATTCCTCTTCTGATCAGGAATATTCTCTTCCCCCCTATGAGGATTCTGATGCCGAAGAATCTATACCTTCAGCTTCTCCTTCAGAGGACTATTCTTTTGGGGGAAACTTTGCATGCCATGAGGGAGCATTTCCACTGGGAGAGACAAGATTTTTCAGAATCTAAAAAGAGGCTCAGGGATTTCCTTTTACTACCTCAACACAGGCCACTAGCCATTCCACCTGTGTTAGACATTGTAGATGATGTGTTTTCGGAGTCTAATCTTACCCCTGACTCCTTACCTCCAGTTCCTGTTAAGCCTGACAGATATTACCGGGTTCCTGACTCTCATAAATTCCTTTTTAAAAACCCTGCTGCAGACCCAGAAACTATTTCTCAGGGTCCCAAAGGGGTTAAGGCTTCCACTGTAAAAAAACCCTACCCCCTCTGACAGAGATTCTATGGCACTGGATAGATGGGGAGAAAAGGTTTACACATCTGCTACCTTGGCTATAAGGGCCTTAAACTGTCAGTTTCATATGCTCAAATATCAGCAACATGTCAAGGCATTGCTTAAACAGAAAATGTTGTTAAACTCTGAATGTGCAGAAAACAAGGAAATGCAGGATTTATTGCATGCAGCTGAACAAGTTGGAAAGCATACTTTGCAATGTGGTTTTGATTCTTTGGAGGCCTTCTGCAGGGTCGCAGTTACGGGCTCTGTAATTAGGAGGCATGCTTGGTTAAAGGAACAAAATCTGCCTGATCATGTCAAAGTTAAATTATTAGATGCACCTTTACAGCATGATACTTTGTTTGGTGTTAAGGCAGAAGAGGTGTTAAAGAAAATGGAAGACAAAGCTAAATCTATGCAAACGGTCAAAGATTTTTTACAAGTACAGCCACCTAGGTTTAGTAGACACTGGCCAACAAAGAATTGGTCCTTCCCTGTGTCAGACAGACCTCAAAGGGGCAGATCCAGATGCCCTAGAGGCAGATCCCAGGTGTAAGGTTCATACAGGTCACAACAATGGGGTGCTTCTGCCTCCAAAGCTGGAGAAGACAAATCACAACCATACAAGAAACAATCCCAATGACTTTCCCCTGCCTGCACCAAGCACTTATCTCCTGGCAGCACCTGTAGGGGGAAAATTAGCACTTTTTTCTCAAAATTGGCACATTATAACCCAGGACAAGTGGGTTCTAAATATCGTGTCACAAGGCTACAAGTTCCAATTCCATACTCTGCCAAAGGCAAACGGCTGGCCAGATCTGCCAAAAAATCAATGGGCAGAGGCACAAAAACAAGTCTTATCCCTCATGGACATGGGGGCTATTCAACAAGTACCAGTGCAAGAGCAGGGACAAGGATTTTACTCAAGACTGTTCTTGGTACCCAGAAAGGACAAGGCCTGGAGGGGCCAATACTGGACGTATCTATTATGAACACATTCCTGGATGTACCAAAATTCAAGATGTTGACTTTGCAGTAGCTTCTGCCCATGCTGGGCAAGAATGCTTGGCTAGTGACATTAGACCTAAAAGAGGCATACCTGCATATCCCAATAAGGGAATCGTGCAGAAGATACCTCCGTTTCAAGGCTGGCTTAATGCATTACCAATTCTCTGCACTGCCCTTTGGCTTATCTACTGCGCCCAGGGTCTTTACAAAGTGCCTGGCACCAGTAATTGCATTCTGCAGACAAAGAGTAATACAAATATATCCTTACTTGGACGACTGTCTAATTCAAGCAGAGAACAAGGACATTCTTCTACAGCATCTGGCATTTGTGAAAAGACTTCTAACATGTCTAGGGTACACAGTCAACGAAAAGAAATCAAAACTAGTACCCTCTCAAGAGATAATATTCCTGGGTGCAAGCTTAAATACAACTGCCCAATTGGCTTATCTCACGCCAGACAAACAAAGGCAACTGACTACCTATTTCAAAATGTTGGCAACAAAGACCCAGTTATCTGCAAGAACAATTCTGCAGGCTTTGGGCTTCATGGCATCCTGCATCCTACTAATTCCATATGCAAGACTGCATATGAGGAAACTTCAATGTTACCTAAAAAGTGTTTGGACTCAACATTGCCACAGGCTGGATACTATGATTACTCTCATTCCCTGCCTGCAACAGGAGTTTCGATAGTGGGCAAAGGCTTGTTACCAAAACAAGTGGACAGCCATTCACATTACCCCCAGCCAGGCAGACACTAACAACGGATGCTTCAGATTATGCCTGGGGGGCCCATATGGCAGGAAGATGCATTCAGGGCACATGGACCTCAATCCAAAGGCATCTACATATCAATCAAAAAGAGATGCTAGCTGTTCAAAATGCCCTGACAGTCTTCAAGGACCTACTTCATCCAGGACAACTTCTGATAAAGACAGACAACACCACGGTCATGTGGTATATAAACAAGCAGGGGGGCACACATTCTTACCCCCTTTGCAGACTAGCCATGACTTTGTGGGACACAGCATTGACTTACCAAGTACATCTGCAGGCACAATTCCTGCCAGGAAATTAAAATACTCTGGCAGACGAACTAAGCAGAAACCTCATGGATCCCACGAGTGGCAGCTGGATCCACAAGTCTTCAGCATGATAACAAGAAAATGGGGATGGCCGGACATAGATCTATTTGCCTCCCCTCACAACTTCCAACTAAAAAGATTCTGCACAAGGATTTATCACAGACAAGCATGGAAAGTGGACACGCTATCTTTCAGCTGGAAAAAACTGTCAGTATATGCCTTTCCCCCTCTGCCTCTCCTCCCCAAGGTACTCCTAAAGGTCAGACAGAAGCCAAAGATTATACTGATTGCCCCAGACTGGCCCCGCCAGTACTGGTATCCAACACTAAGGAACATGTCTCAATGCCCAGCTTGGACCTTAGCTCAAATACCTCATCTACTGTCCCAGCAAAACAATCAAATCCTGCACTGCCAACTCAGGACTTTAAACCTGGTAGCATGGCGGATAATGTAGTCATACAAAACACACCTCTCAGTAAAGCTGTGATGGATGTCATTTTGGAAGCCAGAAGGCCTAGTACTAGAAAATCTTATGCTGGAAAATGGAAGAGATTCTGTGCTTGGAACCTGGCACAAGGAACTGATCCAGCTGTGCCAAATATTCCTCAGATTTTGCAATACTTAACTGAGATGCTGGACAAAGGCCTATCTTTTTCATCTATTAAAATTCATGCCTCTGCCATTTCGCCTCATTACGGTGCAGAGTCACCAATCTTTTCTCATCCCTTATTAAAGCAGTACCGCAGAGGGACCAAAAATGTAAGACCTCCAAGGAGATCACCAGTGCCTGCATGGGACCTCAACTCTGTCTTGGAAAAACTCACCCTGCCTCCTTTTGAGCCAGCTGCTACTGCTGATATAAAGTTTTTATCTTGGAAAATGGCTCTGCTGCTAGCAATAACTTCTGCAAGACGAGTTTCAGAGCTACAGGCACTCATGGCTGTAGAACTTTTATCATTTTTTTATCCAGATAGGGTCTCTCTGAGGACAAACCCAACATTTATGCCTAAGGTGGTGTCCAGTGTGGCTCTTAACCAAACTATTCACCTGCCAACTTTTTATCCAAATCCACAGAACAAGGGAGAGAAAATTCTGCATTCTTTGGATGTACACAGACAGCTTAGATTCTACTTGGACAGAACCAAAGTTTTCAGAAAGACAGAGCAATTACTAGTGACATATGCTGTAGGATCACAAGGAAAGGCTATCTCAAAGTAGACTATTTCAGTGGATAAGCCACTGCATCCATTTCTGCTGTGTACACCATAGCAAGCCAGTGCCTAAGGGCATTAGGCCACATTCAACCAGAGCTGCAGCCACTTCAGCAGCCTTTCTCAGGGGAGTACCTACCAAGGACATTTTAGAGGCTGCTACTTGGAGTTCAGTGCACACCTTTACAAAGTACTATCATCTGCCACTCTATTCTAAATCCAGGGTAGGCTTTGCCACTGCAGTTCTGCAGGGCCTCATAGCCGCTCCTAATGCTGTTTAGCTCCAGCCTCCAAACCATAGCTTTGGGACTCTTCCCAAATGTAATGACTGCAACAGTGAAACACGAAGAACATAGTACAGTTGTGTACACTTACCATAAATGTAGATGTTCGAGTGTATTCACTGTTGCAGTCCAGGTTACCCTCCCCGCCATCCCCCTTTCATTCTGGAGTTTATCTTTCCTTCTCTATCTTCTACAACCTATGTGGTGTATTTGCTTGTAGATGAAGGTAAAGTTTATATTGATGCATGTATGTATATATATATATATATATATATATATATATATATATGCATGTATATTTGCTACCTTTTTGGGGGCACCTGACATCTGGGGCAAGAAAAACTAAAGAAAATGGCATTGGCTGCATGTTTTATACCCCTGAAGACCTGACGTCATGGAAGAGGAGACAGCAACTGACGCAGGACCCAAGACTTTGGAATTCAGGCCAACTGAGGGCAACCTGCCAGGAGATTACCCAAATGTAATGACTGCAGCAGTGAATACACTCGAACATCTACATTTATGGTAAGTGTACACAACTGTACTTTCTCGGTCTTCCTCCTGAATCCACAAACCAGGGGAGGAAATGTCTACATTCTTTACATGTTTATAGACAAATGAAATTTTATCTGCATAAAACCATGCACCTAAGGAGAGTAGAGAAACTGTTTGGGTTTCCCATCCTTGTTAGTCTGCTTTGAGACTGTTTCTTTTGCTGCTATCTCCAAATTACTAGTTCTTACATTACCTTCTGTTTTTCTGAATATGTAAATTCCTTGCAAGGACAACTTAGGCCTCATTCTACCAGGGCCACAGCAGGTTATACTAATTTTCTTACAGAGGCAAATATCCTGGTAATTTTAGAATTAGATTGTTGGCCTTTTCTGTATACATTTTCCAAGCACTGTAGACTGGACATCCTTTCCTGGAACAGAGAAGGTTTGCCACTGCTATCTTGCAAGGCCTGCTTCTGAAAGGTAACCCAATGGTTACACCAGCAACGACGTTCCATATCAAGAACATAGTACAGTTGTGTAAGGTCCTTACCATACTAACCACTGTTGTAGAACAGTTCCCATTTCTCTTTCCTTATTTCTGCAGTTCTGGGCATCTGAGAGGTGGAGTAGTTACAAATTCAACTTACAATTTCTCTCTCTCTCCCTCACACGCACACACACACAAAACTTTGTTTCTCTAAGACCCAGGAACTAAACTTTTTAGGTGACTAGTCTTTTAGCTGGAGAGGGTAGGTTTTAGAGGAAGTCCTGTTGAAACCACGTACATTGGGTGGAATTCTGAGCTCACAACCCAGTGTTTTTTTCTCTCTATCTCTGTCTCCAGGGGCTAGGGTTGCTGTCCTTTGGGCACTGTGAGCAACAAATGAATTGAACATAATATGGAGTGATACCTTTTTAACCTAGGAATGCACTGACATCCAATGGATGGCAGAACACAGAAACCTCAGGAATTCAGGCCAAGCTTCACACCCCACCTCTGAGTTCCCAAAAGATGTTCTTCATGTTTCACTGTTGCAGTCATCACATTTGGGGTTATCTGCTTGCAGTAGCCCTCAGTCAGCCTGATTATCAAAGTCTTGGGTCCTGCGTCGGTTTCTGTCTCATCTTCCATGACGTCAGGTAGTCAGGGGTATAAAGCATGCAGACGACACCATTACACCAGTCTTTCTTACCGTGTGGTGCCCGAAGCAGAAGCAGTTTGCAAGTGCCTGTCAGCCGACTCCTGAAATTTTCGTTTTCGAGTTTCAGATCCGAAGTCTTCATCTAAGCTAAGTACTCCACTGGGGAGCCTTTTTCTTGCTCTAAACCAATGTCAGTAAAAGTTAACAATTGTATTTCTTGTGGAAAGCAAATACCTCATAAAGATTTTCATTCGTACTGCATTCCTTGCTTAGGCCTAGACCACGACATACCTCGCTGTCGGTTTTGTGCCTTATTCAAACCTCGAACTATTCGTCGTCTGTTCATTTACGCTTCTAAATATTTTGGTATTTGGTTCAATTATCCAGAAATGGCTTTGGTAAGCCTCCCGATTATCGACATTCCAAAAAAACACAAAGATAAAGACAGAGACAGACCGCACAGGTCCAAAGCTGCCGACAACGCTTCTCCTAAGCTAGTTGCCAGTTCACCGGTACTCAGTGAGGCTCTTTCGCAGCCCCTGATACCCGCTACTTCAGATTCGCAGGCCTCTAATGAGACCCATTCGGAGTCTGGTATGCGGTGAGATGGTTCCTTGACTGTGGAAACTGCGGATGTCTCTACCTTGGATGGGTCCGGAGCCGCTGTGCAGGCACTGGCTTCTGAGGGTGTATTCAGGCCTACTGACTTGCATATTAAAGCAATGCCATCTTCTTCTTCAAGACCTAAAACTTGATCCATGCCTAGAAAACCGATGCCCAGACTGCATGGTCAGGCCCCTATACCTAAAAAACAAATGATAAGAATTGCTGAAGACCTTATTACACTAATCAGGGAAAGCCACCCTTCCCCCTCTAAGAGACCTAGGAGTGATTTTCATTCTGATTCTTCTGATCAGGACTCTGAAATTTCTGTTTCCACTGATGACCAGGAGTTACCCTTATCTACCTATGAGGATTCTGATGCAGAGGACTCCATTCCCTCTGCTTCCCCTCCAGAGGATTTCTCTTTTGGTGAAACCTTGCATACTCTTAGGGGGCATTTTCGCTGGGAAAGCCAGGATTACTCTGACTCCAAAAAGAGGCTTAGGAATTTCTTACTCCTGCCCCAGCATAGGCCTTTAGCTATACCTCCTGTACTGGACATTGTAGATGATGGCTTCCCGGAATCTAGCTTGGCCCCTGACTCTTTACCTCCTGCTCTCAGAAAATCTGATGGGTATTACAGGGTTCCTGACTCTCACAAGTTCCTTTTTAAAAATCTTACTGCAGATCCTGAGACCATTTCACAGTGATGAGCACAAAAAGCCAAAACGGAGCCAGCAAACTATAAATGAATCCAATAAAGATAAAATCCAGCCTCTTTATTAGAAAGAGATTATACCATTCATCAGACTGGTTTCGGCTGGCAGCAAAGCACAGCCTGCTTCAGTGAAAAAACATGAATGCAAAATATAACAACTTAAATACTAAATTAGCTTACACCTCAATGGTCCACTCAGAAATTCTCATTTAATCCAGGTGAAAACAAAGCACCTAATTTAGTGATCCATTTCTTTTCTTTGGTATCTAAAATAGTGTGCCAACCAGTCTTATTCAGTTTATTGCCCCTAATCATATCAATAACAATGAAAGAAAATTTATTGTATTATATTGCGGTATTGTGTTTCAAAGTGTGTTTGTACAAAGCACTATTAATTTTCATAGATCTAATATTACTCATGTGTTCTGAAATACGCAATTTCAAAGGCCTCAATGTCTGGCCAACATAAAAAGACCCACAGCTACAAGTGGCCAGATAAATGAGCCACTCATTACTACAGTTTGCAAAAAACTGGATATCATAAACCTTGGAAGAATTCCTACTTGTGAATTGTGTAGATTTCATAATTTTGTCACAATTGACACAATGTCCACAAGGGAAACATCCAACAAGACGTTCTCCAGTTAAAGTAGTTTGTGTTGATTGTAAAGTACTGGTAGAATGTGTATGTTTGTAATGACTAAAACATGAAGCTAAATTCTTTCCTTTCTGAAAGGAAAATAAGCATTTTTCAGGTATTATGTCAAATAAGTCTGGATGGCTTAATAAGATGTTCCAATTGCTCTGAATACTATTTATAAGTACTTCTGAATTCCTAGAATATGTGGTAACTAGCTTGATTGGCTGTGTAGTTCCCTGTTCCCTAGATTTGTATGTGAGCAGATCCTGCCTTGATGACTTATTGGCCCAATTGCTGGCCTGCAGAACATGTCCCATGGGATAACCTCTCTCACGGAATCTGTTTGTAAGATCCCGTCTATGTATCTGGAAGGTATCATCCCTTGAACATATACGTCGCATACGTATAAATTGGGATTTCAGTATATTTTTAACAATATGTGGCGGATGAAAGCTGGAAGCGTGGAGGACCGTGTTGTATTCAGGATATTTCCTGAAGACCTGTGTGCTTAAAGTATCATCATCCTGTCTTGTAATTAATACATCAAGAAAGGTGATAGTATGTAACTCATAATTGATGTTAAACTGTAAGCCCCACTTGTTGTCATTCAAATATGAAACAAATTCATTAAGGTAGTCAACATCGACCCTCCAAACCATCCAGCAATCATCCAGATAACGTCTCCAAATATCAATTTCGTCAAGATATATATTGTGGCTGCTATTATAAATAATTTTATCCTCAATATATGCCATAAAAAGGTCAGCATAAATGGGAGCAAAAGATGCTCCCATAGCTGTACCCTTAGTTTGCCAGAAACACAAATCTTGATAAAAGAAGACGTTATTAGTAAGGACATGCTCTGCAAAGCCAACCAAAAAAATGTTGAAATCAGAATCATATAGATGTGCCACATTGAGCCAATGTGTCAATGCTTCTAAGCCAACCTCATGTGGAATATTCGTGTACAGAGAACTAACATCTAATGTACACATCAGCCAACCAGGTTCCAATTGTGTATTTGCAACGATCTGTAGAAACTCGGTAGTGTCCTGCAGACGTGACCGAACAAAAGATAATAAGGGCTTTAGGTGTTTGGTCAAATAAATAGACACCGGTTCTGTTAAATAACCACGACCAGAGACAATTGGCCTACCTGGAGGGGTGTATAGGGTCTTTGTGTATTTTTGGAAGGAAATAAATATATATACCATTTCACAGCGACCCAAGGGCCTTAAGGCTACTACTGCCAAAAACTTTACCCCCTCTGATAGAGATTCCAGGGTGCTGGATAGATGGGGTAAGAAGGTATACACTTCTGCAACCTTGGCCATTAGGGCCTTAAACTGCCAGTTTCATATGTTAAAGTATCAGCAGCATATTATTGGATTGCTTAAACAGAAAATGATGTTGATTCCTGATTGTGCTGAAAATAAAGATTTACAGGATTTAATGCATTCTGCTGAACAAGTTGGAAAACATACTTTGCAATGTGGTTTTGATTCATTAGAGGCATCTTGCAGGGCTGCTGTCACTGGGTCTGTACTTAGAAGGCATGCTTGGCTTAAGGAGCAATCTTTGCCAGATCATGTTAAGGCTAAATTGGTGGATGCTCCCTTAAACCAAGACCGCCTGTTTGGCAACAAAGCAGAAGAAGTACTTAAAAATATGGAGGAAAAAGCTAAATCTATGCAAACTGTTAAAAGATTTCCTGCAAGTACAGCCTCCCAGATTTAGTAGGCATTCGCCCTCTAAGAATTGGTCCTTTCCTGTCTCTTCCAGGCCTTCTCAGTCCAAACCCAGAACCAGCAGGACACCCAGGCTGCAGTGCCAAGGGACTCACAGGACTAAGCAGTAGGGGACTCCCACTTTCAAAGCAGGAAGTAGTAAGATTCCCCCTATGGTAAACTGTCTCAATGACTTAACTTTAAACCTTCCAAGCCCTGCTCAACTTACTGTTCCTTTAGGGGGCAAGAGTGCCCTGCAGGTAAAAAATTGCGAACTCATTACCCAGGACAAATGGGTTTTAAATATAGTTTCCCAAGGATACAGATTCCACTCCTTCCCAACCCCAAACGGTTGGCCAAATCTACTCCAAAATCAGTGGGCAGAGGCTCAAAAGCAAGTTATCTCTCTTTTAAACATCAGGGCTATTCAACCTGTCCCAGAAGAAGAATGGGGACAAGGTTTATACTCAAGACTTTTTCTGGTACCTAGAAAAACAATTCTTGGTGTCCTATCCTGGACCTGTTTATCTTAAACACATTTCTGGTAATCCCAAAATTCAAGATGCTAACTCTTAATCAGCTGCTTCATGTGCTAGGCAAAGATGCCTGGTTGGCAACACTGGATTTAAAGGAAGCCTACCTGCACATCGCAATAAGGGAATCTTGCAACGTTACCTACGCTTCAAAGCAGGCTATATGCACTATCATTTCTCTGCACTGCCCTTTGGCTTATCTACTGCGCCCAGTGTATTCACAAAGTACGTAGCTCCAGTCATTGCTTTTTGCAGGCAAAGAAGTATTCAAATATACTCATACCTGGACGATTGTCTAATTCAGGCAGAAAGCCAGGACATACTATTGAATCATCTGGCATTTGTAAATAAACTGCTAACTTCTCTGGGGTACACCATAAACAAAAAGAAATCACATCTTGTACCCTGCCAGTAAATTGTATTCCTGGGAGCAAGCTTGAGTACAACTTCCCAGATGGCCTACCTCACGCCAGAGAAACAAGTTTCATTTGACAGCCTACTTCAAACTATTGGCCACAAAGACCCAGCTGTCTGCAAGGAAAATACTGCAAGCCCTGGGGTTCATGGCCTCCTGCATTCTACTAATTCCATATGCAAGACTGCATATGAGGAAACTACAATGGTATCTAAAAAGCCTATGGTGTCAACATTCTCAGGATCTAGAATCAATGATTCCTGTCATACCTTCTCTACAGATAGAGTTCCTTTGGTGGGCAGAGGCCTGCCACCAAAACAAGGGACTGCCATTCACTCTACCCCCTGCCACCCAAACCCTAACAACAGACGCATCAGACTATGCATGGGGGCTCACTTGGCAGGGAAGTGCATTCAGGGCAAATGGAACCCAAGTCAAATGCACTTGCATATCAATCAAAAAGAAATGTTAGCTGTACAGAATGCTCTCACAGCCTTCAAGGACTACATTCTTCCAGGACAATTACTGGTAAAGACGGACACCACTGTTGTATGTGGTACATAAACAAGCAGGGAGGAACCCACTCATACCCTCTCTGCAGACTAGCCGTGGCTCTGTGGAACACAGCCTTGAACTGCCAAGTGGACACAGGCTCAATTCCTGCCAGGAAAGCTAAATACACTGGCAGACGACCTAAGCAGAAATCTCATGGACCCACACGAGCGGAAACTGGAACCAGAGATATTCAGCATGTTAGGAAACAAATAGGGGAGCCCAGAGATAGACCTGTTTGCCTCCCCCCTGAACTGCCAATTGAAAAAATTCTGCACAAGGACTCCCCACAAACAAGCTTGGAAAGTGGATGCCCTGTCCTTCACCTAGAAAAACCTATCAGTTTATGCCTTTCCCCCTCTGCCTCTCCTCTCTAAGGTACTACTAAAGATCAAACAGGACAAACCAAGGACAATACTGATTGCACCAGACTGGCCACGCCAACACTGGTACCTCCTCTTGCGTAGTGTGTCACTGCTGGCACCATGGCACCTGCCTCAGACCCCTACCCTGCTGTCCCAGCAGGAGAGCCAGATTCTGCACCCATAGCTTCAAACCTTGAACCTGGCAGCTTAGCTAATTACCTGATCTCTCCATTACCATCCCTCAGTAAACAAGTGATGGATGTCATTCTGGAGGCAAGGAGGCCTAGTACTAGAAAATCCTATGCTGAAAAATGGAAAAGATTCTGTTCCTGGAGCCAAACACAGGGGATGGGAGCAGCAGCGCCCAATGTACCTCAGATTCTTCAATACTTAAACTGAGATGCTTCACAAGGGCCTTTCCTTTTCCTCCATCAAAATTCATGCCTCAGCCATTTCAGCTCATTACAATGCAGAACCACCCCTCTTCTCTCATCCACTGTTGAAGCAGTTCCTCAGAGGAGCCAAAAACTTAAGACCACCCAGGAGTGCCCCTACTCCAGCCTGGGACCACAACTTTGTATTGGAAAAACTCACTCTACCTCCCTTTGAGCCAGCTGCAAATGCAGAGTTGAAATTCCTTTTTTGGAAAACAGCCTTCCTTCTAACCATCCCTTAAGCAAGAAGAGTGTCTGAATTACAGGCCCTCATGGCAGTGGAGCCTTTCATCATCTTTCATGCAGACAGGGTGTCCATCAGAACCAATCCCTCCTTCATGCCCAAGGTGGTATCTAGTGTGGCCCTTAATCAGTCCATTCATTTGCCAACCTTCTTTTGTAATCCACAGAACAAGGGGGAACGAATACTGCACTCATTGGACATGCACAGACAACTTAGATTTTACTTGGACAGGACTAAACCTCTCAGGAAATCTGAACAGCTGCTGGTTGCATTTGCTGCAGGGGCAGCTGGGAAGGCCATTTCAAAGAAAACCATTTCTAAGTGGATAGGCCACTGCATTCATTTCTGCTATAAACACCATGGAAAACCTACCCCACAGGGGATTAGATCACATTCAACCAGGGCTGCATCTACCTCTACAGCCTTTCTCAGAGGTGTCCCTACCACGGACATCCTAGAAGCTGCTACCTGGAGTTCTGTACATACCTTCACCAAACATTACCACTTGTCAATTTTTTTCTAAATCCAGAGCTGGTTTTGCCACTGCAGTCTTGCAGGACCTTATAGCTGGTCCTAATGCTATCTAATTACCTCCTCCCATCCTTAGCTTTGGGAATCTACCAAAATGTGATGACTGCAACAGTGAAACACGAAGAACATAGTACAGTTGTGTACACTTACCATAAATGTAGATGTTCGAGTGTATTCACTGTTGCAGTCCTGGTTACCCTCCCTCCAGCCCCCTGACTTCTATTGACTATACCTCTGTTCTTGTTTACTATGCTTAAAGCTTTTTGATGTATTTGCTTTTTTGTTGGAGGTGTAACCTTGTATATAATTGCTTCCCATTATGGGGGCACCTGACATCTGGAGCAAGAAAAACTGATGTAATGGCGTCGGCTACATGCTTTATACCCCTGACTACCTGACGTCATGGAAGATGTGACAGCAACCGATGCAGGACCCAAGAGTTTGATAATCAGGCCGACTGAGGGCTACTGCAAGCAGATAACCCCAAATGTGATGACTGCAGCAGTGAATACGCTCAAACATTTACATTTATGGTAAGTGTACAGAACTGTACTTTATGACTGCAGCAGTGATATTAGTTGAAAATCTAGTACTATGGCAAGCTCCATGCAGAGTTTTACTTTTGTCTTCCTGCAGGCATTGTGACATGGGAGGAGACTGGAGATTTCAAAATACCCCTGCCAACACACACACACACACACACACACACACACACACACACACACACACACACACACACACACACACACACACACACACACACACACACACACAATTCATGCAGAGTCTGCACAGAGTGCAACCCAGATAGCTACAAAACCAATGAAACAAATATTTTGAGCTAGTAATACAAACTGCTGCCATTATTATCCTTCACTGGCCAGATTGGTCACACTCAGTGTCTGTTAGAGCGTAAGCTGTCAATTGTGTGGGTAGAATTTTTACGTATGCACTACTTGACTGTGTTGTCTTTGGTAATGTTTGATGTAAATGAATGGGAGGAGTGGTCTGAGAGTGTGAAAAGCCACATTTCAGTAGCCATTTTGTACAAATCTATGAGTCTGAAGTACAGTTACAATGAAGACTGTTAAAAATGAGTTACCTTAGAGAGTAAAGCTTCATATATATTAAGACTGTGGGATAAGCTGAACTGCAGTCTGTTGTTCGTGTTACTATGTCAGCATTGACTCATTCATTTTTACAGCATACGGAAAGAAGACTGTATACATTACATATTCAAAATGCAACAGTAACATGCTGATATATTTTATTAAGCAAAATGAATTTTGTAGTATCACCAAGATCTTGTTTACTATAAATTAGTTCCTGGTGAACAAAACCCTGTAAACAGATACTAAGGTCAATTAGTCAAGTCAGATAACGCCTACTTTGTTTTTAAGTATACGGTTACATATCCATTAGAGCAGCAAGCCACCTCTGACCCCATCCCATGAATGAGTGTTATTTTATAGTTTTGAGTCTGTTTTTGCAGCATGAGTTTCCAGCTGCAGAGCCTTGCATATGATCATGTGTGTTCCAATACATAGACTGCTGTGGGTCTTGGGCAACTGTCTGAAATGAAATATGACTGGGCATCCGAAGCAGTTGTAAACTCTACCAGTTGCTTCTTTGGGAAGGCTTTAAAAAACACTTATTTTATATTAGAAGAAGACATACCACAGAGCTCAATGATACTGGCTCACTATACTTTGGAGTAGAGTGAACCTCCACATACACCTTTATTCTTTGTCTAAATTTTCTTTGTGCCATTTTTCTGATTCAGCTAAATTAATGTAAGCCTAATACCCTGCTCCTGGCAGTAAGAATGGAGTTTCATAAATGTGGCTTCTTGGTTAGGATAGAAGTCAGCTGCTAATCTCATCCACCATTGGTAAGTCAAATGTATCGTAGAAGAGAAGCATGTTGGCCATTTGTTTAAAAGTTCATTGTATCAATCTATTATCCAGTACTGCATGTAATCATAAAGACTGAGTACCTTTATTCCTGTTGCTGGCAAAAAGCACCATGGAAAACCAGTCTTTGGTCTTTTTAGTCTTTACAGTGAGCTGTGTTTTGGCACCCTAGAAGACAAAGATTTAAGATATGAATGCTGAAGATACTAAACTTCTGTTTTAGTTGAGATGTTTTAGCGTTTTGTTGTGTGTGTGTTTGTGTGCATCTGCACATGCGTGTGTTGGGGCTAGGTAGAATGTATCATGAATGAACAACAAGCTCAATTAGAGCGAGACTGATCCTAACTACAGGATTCACATCCAGGGGCTTTTACAGGTATGGAATTTCCTGGACAGAGTAACAGGAGGATGAGAGAATCTCTGGCATAGAAGGGTATGTTGCAGTAGTACTACTTCAGTGGATGGAAATATTTTGAGAAATGTCATGGCACCACATGGGAATGTATCAGCCCTTTCTTCTTCTTCTTCTTTTGATAAGTAGAACTTCATTTGAGTGCTGTAGTAGCTCATTATCTCTAATACCAACTCTGTGTTATTTTATTTTATTTACTGATCCCATTGGACTATTTTGAGGTTCAGCCCAGGGCAAAAGACCTAGATGTAGTGTGAATAAACAGTGAAATTACTTAAAGAACTCGGGTAGTAAAAGGGAAATGAATAAAAACTCCTGTATTTTGTGAATTAGTAATTAATCTCTCAAACTAATGTATGTGCATTCTTTAACTATGTTTCCATACGGATTCACTTTGGAATCTCGAAATTCTGAAATATCGAATGTCATATGATCGATGTTTCGGAATATGGAAATTCCAAAACAACCCCCCCCCCAAAAAACAACTAATTAAACAGTTATGCAGGGGGGGGCAAGCCCCCCTGCACCCTCCACACCCCTGCTACTTAAATATACCAACTCCGAGATTGCATTACAGTGAGGAAAAGGGAAATCTCTTGTTCCATGCAGTATGCAGATCTCCATTCAGAATTTTGAAATACTGAAACTTTGATCATATGGCATCAACCGTATGAAATTCGAGGTTTCAGTATTTCGACATTCTGAAGGGAACCAACCCATCCGTGTCCATATTAATGAAACTTGTATGTATATTTCTTTCTTATTTCTTGATGTTCATCGTGCATACAGCTGCAGTAATCACAGATGGGTTCTCTGCCGTCAGGCGGGTCCTCGGTCGGCCGAATTCCAAAGTCTAGGTCTGGCGTCGGTTGTTGTCGCTTTCTTTCCTGACGTCAGTGAGGCAGGGGTATATAAGACACAGCCGATGCCATTTTCTTCAGTCTTTTTTGCCGCGCGGTGCCCGAAGCAGAAGCAGTTCGCAAGTGCCGGTCGGCCAGCTCCTGAATTTACAAAAAACCGAAGTCTTCTTTAAAGCTAAGTACCCCGTTGGGGAAACTTTTCTTGCCTCAGACCGATGTCAGAAAAAGTTAACAATTGTATTTCTTGTGGGAAGCAAATAAGGATTTCCATTCCCTCTGCATACCTTGTTTAGGCCCAGACCACGACGTCTTGGGCTGTCGCTTTTGCGCTACTTTCAATAAACGCACTATTAAGCGTCGGGCGGAGTTCGCCCAACACTTTTTTGGTAAAGCCTTTGATTATAAAATGTTGTCGAGACTCCGTCTACCGTTTTGTTCAAAAAACGCAAGGACAAGGACCGACAAGCGAGGTCCGCGGTCTCCACCGACACCATGCCAAAACCGGCTACACGTGGTCCGGTTCTCAGCGAGACGCCTATGCAGTCCCTGACTACCGACGACACTTCTTTGGCGGTGTCTTCTGTAACCGAGACCCCAGGTACTTCGGCCCATACCCAGACTACAACCACCGAAGCCACTGTGAGTGTTGAGCCTCCTAATGTGGACAGGTCCACTTCCACCCATGGTGTCTTTAGACCCTCATCTTCCTTTTCCATTAAGGCCTTTACTAAGTCCAAATCAGCCAGGCATCCCAAGAGGCCTGTTGCACAGGGCCCATCTCCAGGCCCCATGCCTAAAAATCAGATGCTTAAGATGGCTGAGGATTTAATTACTCTTATCAGGGGTTCCCAACCCCCTCCAGACAAGATACCCAGAGTGGAGGAAGATTATCCCTCTTCTGATCAGGGCTCCATTTTTTCAGAACATTCTGATGTAGAGGAACACTCTTACTCCCCTTTTGAAGATTCTGATGCAGAGCAGTCCATTCCTTCTGTATCTCCTCCAGAGGATTTTTCTTTTGGGGAAACCTTGCACACCTTGAGGGAACACTTCCATTGGGAAGGCCAAGACTTTTCTGATTCCAAGAAAAGACTTAGGTAATTTCTTTTGTTACCTCAACACAGACCTCTGGTGATACCTCCTGTCTTGGACATACTTGATGATGTTTATTCGGAGGCTTGCCTTAATCCGGATTCCCTGCCTCCTGCCCCAGTCAAGCCTGATAGGTACTACAGAGTTCCTAACTCTCACCAATTTCTTTACAAGAGCCATAATGCTGACCCTGAAACCATTTCTCAAGGCCCCAAAGGAATGAAGGCCTCTACTGCTAAGAATCCACTACCTTCCGAAAGAGAGTCAAGATCCTTAGAAAGGTGGGGAAAAAAGGTATATACCTCGGCCACCCTAGCCATGAGGGCCTTAAATTGTCAGTTCCATATGCTTAAATATCAGCAGTTTCTGTTATCACAATTAAGAAATAAAATGTCTCAACCTGAACAACCAGATTTGAAAGAGTTGCAGGATATGATGCATAGTGCAGAACAAGTGGGTAAACACACCTTACAATGTGGCTATGATTCCCTAGAGGTCTCAAGTAGAGCTGCTGTTACAGGATCAGTCATTCGTAGACATGCATGGCTTAGGGAACAGATCTTGCCTGATCATGTGAAAGCTAAACTACTAGATGCTCCTTTACAAAAGGATGTGCTATTTGGTACTAATGCTGAGGAGATACTACGGAAAATGGAAGAAAAAGCCAAATCTATGCAAACTGTCAAAGCTTTTCTACAGGTTCAACCACCACGTTTTAGCAGAAATTGGCCTTCTAAAAACTGGTCCTTTCCAGCCACGGACAAGCCCCAAAGAGGTAGATACAGGCACAAGGGGCAGAGGACAATCACAAGGATCATATAGAGGCAGGCAATGGCAAACTCCAGCACCAAGAGGTGGCGAAGACAGTGCACAACAATACAGGAAACAAACCCAATGACTTCCTCCTTTCCATGCCAAGCAAGTCTCAGCTGGCAGCACCCTTGGGAGGAAAGCTGGCATTATTTACAAGAAATTGGCATATTGTCACAACAGACAAATGGATCCTGGACGTTATAAACAGAGGCTACAGATTTCATTTTCACACTCTTCCAAAAATGAGAGGCATGCCAAACCTGCCACACAATCAAAGGGCAGAGGCACAACTACAAATTTAAAAGCTCATAGACATGAAAGCTATTCAGGAGGTACCTACTCACGAACAAGGTCAAGGTTTTTATTCCAGGCTATTTCTGGTACCAAGGAAAGGAACCGACTGGAGACCCATTTTGGACTTATCCATCCTAAACACATTCTTACTAGTACCAAAATTCAAGATGCTCACATTACAGCAGCTTCTTCCCATGCTGGGCAAGGAGTTTTGGCTGGTAACATTGGACCTCAAGGAGGCATACCTGCATGTCCCAATCAGACAAAGCTGCAGAAGATACCTCAGATTTCTTGCAGGTCCAATCCACTATCAATTCTCTGCATTGCCCTTTGGCTTATCTACTGCGCCCAGAGTATTCACGAAATGCCTGGCATCAGTAATTGCCTACTGCAAACTTCAAGGGATACAAATTTACCCTTATTTGGACGACTGCCTGATCCAAGCGGACAGCAAGCACATACTTCTGGAACATCTGGCTTATGTAACACGGTTACTGAATTCTCTGGGATACACAGTCAACAAAGAGAAATCCAGGCTAACACCATCTCAGAAAATAACTTTCCTGGGTGCCAACTTGGACACAAACACCCAGATGGCCTATCTTACGCCAGAAAAACAGGGGCAACTAACTCAGTACTTCAAAATACTAGCAAATTGTACCAGGCTTACTGCAAGGAAAATCCTGCAGGCTCTGGGCTTTATGGCATCTTGCATTCTTTTAATCCCATGTGCAAAGTTGCATATAGGTTCATAGGTTCATAGGTTCATACTAGGCTATCTGCCCAAGGGCATTTACAAGCCTAGCCCATCGTTTTGTGGCTTACGCCACCCCTTTAGTATGGGGAACTATACCCATTATTTTGCTGTGCCTCTGTCGAGCAGTGACACTGAGGTAATCCCTGGGGTATATCTGCGATCTCCCATCCATTGGTCAAGATTTCTCTTGAACAAGGCCAGCGAGGTGCTCTGCCTCACATGTACCGGGATTTTGTTCCACAGCATAGGGAGTCTTTGGGTGATGAATCTATCCCTCCAGCACGTCCTATTAATAGCCGTGTCGAGGTTTAAGTCTCCGCCCTTGTGGCTCTGATGGATCTAGATTTTTGAGGTGAAGCATATTCATCAAATCTGGGTTTGACATGGCCTTGTATGTTAGGCAAAGGTCACCTCTGAGCAAGCGGTGGCGACTGAATAGAGCTGGAGTTCTTTCAGTCGGGCAGCATAGGACATATTTTGAGACCCTTTATCCTTTTGGTGAGGAACTTTTGTGGCCTCTCCAGCTGCTGCAAGTGTCGGGTCAGATACATTCGAATGGGGCATTGTACTCAATCATTGGTCTGATGAGTGATGAGTAAAGGGAGACTATGACCTCCCTTGATCTAGATGAGAATCCTTCATGATAAGGTGGGCAATGTAGAAGGTCTTCCTAACTACTTTAGCTACATGGGTGTCGAATGACAGACTACTATCAACCTGGGTCCCCAGGTCCCTGATAACTTCTTCTGTGCTCAGTGGATTGCCACCTATTTGGTAGCTAGGTAACCTTGTTTTTCCCGAAGGTATGACTATGCATTTTTGGCATTTAACTTTAGGCCGTGGCTCTGGCACCAGTTATCCGTTTCTGTGAGACCCTTCTGAAGGATATCTGTGTCAGATGTGTTTTCTACTATGGCGCCCAGTTTGCAGTCATCTGCAAACTTTGTCAGCCATAACCCTCCTGTGTTTGCTTTTACTTGGAAAAGTAGATGCCAAACAAGAGTGGGCCCAGGACTGAGCCCTGTGGGACACCACTTGTGACAGGCTTTGAGTCTGACATGGCGCCAGCAACTCTGACCCTGTGGGTTCTGTCACTCAGCCAGTTTGCAACCCATCTTGTGATGTATGGGTTAACATTTAAGCTGATGAGTTTTTCAATGATACCCGAGTGGGGTATTGTATCAAGGCCTTAGCCAGATCGAGGTAGGCTGTATGGACTGCCTTTCCCTCATCAATGGCTTTGGTGACTGTTTGAAAAGTCAACCAAGTTTAAAAGGCATGATCTGCCTTTGACAAAGCCAAACTGGGTTGGATCCAAAGTCTGCAAATTCCTATGTCTTTATTTATGAGGTCCATTATGATCCTCTCCATGGCTTTGCAGTTAAGGCTTGTGAAGCTAATGGGCGCGTAATTTCCAGGGTCGGTGGAGGCACCGCCTTTGTGAAGTGGGACCACAGTTGCAGTGCGCCACTCCTGGAGTGCGTATCCAGAGGTAAGACTTTGATTAAACAGCTGTCCTAGCTGTGGGTTTAATTCCTCATTGAGTTCGTGGAGCACACAGCCGGGGACACCATCAGGTCCCATGGATGCTGTGTTTTTTGCTTTGGAGAGAGCAGTTCTCACTTGGGCGCTGGAGATGTTTGGGGGGCTGAAATCGTTTGGTATAGATATCTCTCCTTTTGGGGGGGAGGGGGGGGAGAAGTTTGCACTGAACCTGTCAGCCAGTATGTTGGCAATGTCTGTAGGATCAGTAATCTTATATGAGGAAACTTCAATGGTACCTAAAAAACCTATGGTCTCAACACAGCCACAGTTTGGAAACAATAATACCATGTTTGCAAAAGGAATTTCTATGGTGGGCCCAAGCATGTCAAACAAACACAGGTTTCCCATTCTGCAAGCCTCAAGCAAATCAAGTCATCACAACAGACGCCTCAGATTACGCCTGGGGGGCGCACATGACAGACAGGTGCATTCAGGTCAAATGGTCCCAAAAGGAAAAGCACCTTCACATCAATCAAAAAGAAATGCTAGCAGTGATAAATGCAATTACAGCTTTCAAGGACCTCCTGCATCCAGGACAATTATTGATAAGAACAGACAACACCACAGTAATGTGGTACATAAACAAACAAGGAGGAACACATTCATACCCCCTGTGCAGACTAGCCATGACACTTTGGAACTTGGCGCTGGAATGGCAAATCGAACTTCAAGCACAGTACTTGCCAGGTTTGGAAAACACGCTGGCAGACAATCTAAGCAGAAATATGACAGATCCACACGAATGGAAGTTGCATCCTCAAGTGTTTACAAAGATAATCCAAGCGTGGGGAAGGCCAGACATAGATCTCTTCGCCTCCCACAGGAATCATCAATTGGAAAAGTTCTGCTCAAGGACATTTCATCCAAAGGCCTGGAGAGTGGACGCCCTTTCATTCAGTTGGGCAGCATGGACAGTTTACGCTTTCCCACCTCTGCCTCTTCTGCCCAAGGTGCTCTTGAAAGCAAGAGCAGAAAGACCGAAGATGATACTGATTGCTCCAGACTGGCCAAGACAACACTGGTACCCACTCCTGAGGAGCCTAACACATATTCCTCCCTGGCCCCTACCTCTAATGCCTCTTCTGCTGACTCAGCACAGCTACAAAACTCTTCACAGTCAGCTGAAAACACTCAATCTCACTGCATGGAAAATTCCTTAACACCACAACAGACCCTACTCCCCAAAGAGGTGCAGGATGTCATTTCGGAGGCCAGAAGGCCATCTACTAGAAAGGCTTACTCCACAAAATGGAAACGGTTTTGCTCTTGGAATGAGAAAAAAGGCCAGGACCCTAGAAAACTGAATTTGCCTCAGGTGTTACAGTACCTAGCTGAGCTGCTGAACAGTGGACTTTCATTTTCCTCCATAAAAATCCATGCCTCGGCCATTTCTGCAGAATTCAACACTGATCCACCCTTATTCTCTCACCCACTCATAAGACAGTTCCTCAGAGGGGCTAAGAATATAAGACCACCAAGGAAACAACCAATGCCAGCCTGGGATTTTAATTACATTCTATAAAAATTAACATTGCCTCCCTTTGAACCAGCTGCCTCAACATATTTGCAATATTTGTCCTGGAAAACAGTTTTCCTTCTGGCCATTACCTCAGCTCGTAGGGTTTCGGAACTACAAGCCCTCATGGCTGTGCAGCCCTTTCTCATCTTCCATCAGGACAGGGTTTCCCTTCGAACCAACCCGTCATTTATGCCTAAAGTGGTATCCAGGGTAGCTTTAAATCAAGCCATACACTTACCTACCTTTTACCCCAATCCTCAAAACAAAGGGGAAAGGCTGCTACACTCCTTAGACATCCATAGACAGCTATGTTATTATTTGGACAGAACAAAGCCTTTCAGGAAATCAGAACAACTTTTTGTGTCCTATGCTGTAGGAGCTCAAGGGAAGCCAGTTACCAAACAGGCAATTTTAAAATGGATAGGCCACTGCATACGGTTTTGTTACTCCTATCATGGAAAATCTGTCCCTACAGGCATCAGATCCCACTCCACCAGGGCCACAGCTACCTCTACAGCCTTCCTCAGAGGAGTTCCTACCAAAGATATTTTGGAGGCAGCCACTTGGAGTTCTGTGCATACCTTCACCAAACACTACCACCTGCCTTTATATTCCAAAACTAGAGCAGGCTTTGCCACTGCTGTGTTGCAGGGCATTCTGGCTCATCCCAGTTCCACCTAGTGCCTACCACCCTGTGCGTAGCTTTGGGATTCTACCCATCTGTGATAACTGCAGCTGTATGCACGATGAACATAGTACAGTTTTGTACCTACAATAAATGTAGATGTTCGAGTGCTAATACAGCTGCAGTACAGTTTTCCCTCCTTCCCCTCTTTGTAAAGGCCTAGGGCTTAACCCCTCTTCATACAACCTGATTGGGTTATCCTTCTATGGTATATTTGCTTGCAACTACTGATTTTTGATTATATTGCATTGCATGTATATAAATATAATTTATGTATTGCCTTCCTTCTGGGGGCACCTGACATCTGGGGCAAGAAAGACTGAAGAAAATGGCGTCGGCTGTGTCTTATATACCCCTGCCTCACTGACGTCAGGAAAGAAAGCGACAACAACCGACGCCGGACCTAGACTTTGGAATTCGGCCGACCGAGGACCCGCCTGACGGCAGAGAACCCATCTGTGATTACTGCAGCTGTATTAGCACTCGAACATCTACATTTATGGTAGGTACAAAACTGTACTTTATGGTTACACTTAACTGTATTTTAGAAATCATAAACTTAAGATTGCATACATTTTTTGGAGCCTCTCTACCCGGGTCTACTGAAAATTGGTATTTGAAGAAGCTTGATGATCTGACTGGGCCTTAAAAAGTGCCTGCCTGTGCTGATGGTGGACTGGCCAGTGGACTCATTTTAGCTGGAATAAAGTGACTGCTAATCTTTCTGCTACTCTGAGATGTGATATATGAACAAAAATGGCAACCCCTAAGCACACAACCTGTGGTGAGAGACCTGGGTACTCAGGTTGACAAAAATCTCACATTCGATCATCATGTAGCAACAGTGGTCAGAAAAGCCTTTTACTTGGTTCATCTCATAAGTAAAGGGATTGCATCCAGAAAAAAGGAGGATGTTCTTCGTGTTTCACTGTTGTAGTCCTCACATATGGGTTTTCCGGTTCCTGGTAGCCCTCAGTCGGCCCGAATACCAGAGTCCTTGGTATATGATGTTGGCTGCCGCCGGTTATAAAACTGATGTCAGTACATCAGGTATAAAGGGAGTCAGCCAACGGCATTTCCTCAGACTTTCTTGCCGCGGATCCCGAAGCAGATGCAATTCGCACTAGTGCCAGTCTGCCGTTTCCCTTTGTTTCGCTTTCTGACTACCAAGTTGAAGACGCCTTCATATAAGTACCCCTTTGGGGATCCTCTTTTCTTGCTTTAACAAATGTCAGATAAAGTTAATAACTGTCTTGCCTGTGGAAAACAGATTCCGCACCGTGATTTCCATTCCTATTGTATAACTTGTTTGGGCCTTGAGCACGACATCCCTAACTGTGATCTCTGTGCTTCTTTAACCCGCGTACCATACGCCCTAGACTTAAGATTTTGTATAAGCATTTTGGAGTCTGGCCTAAGTTTGTCAGTATGGCGTCTTCTGGTCTCCTGACTTTGGATCTTCCTAGGAAATGCAAAGACAAGGACCGCGACAGGCCTAGGGTTAAATCTACTGACGACGCACTGGTGAAATTGGTCGGCAGCACAGAGGTAGTCAGTGAGATGCTTTCGCAGCCCCTGCAGTCCACAGATTTTCAGCCGCAAGCCTCTGCCAAGACCTTTATGGAGTCCTTCATGCCGCAGGCTGCTATTTCGTCTTCAGACCCTCCACAGACCTGCCACCCTTTATACCTGACGTACTGACGTCAGTTTTACAACCAGCGGCAGCCGACGTCATATACCAAGGATTCTGGTATTCGGGCTGACTGAGGGCTACCAGGAGCCGGATAACCCATATGTGAGGACTGCAACAGTGAATACACTCTAACATCTACATTTATGGTAAGTGTACACAACTGTACTGTATGGGAGGTGGTGCACATAGTTCACTGTTTGAGACTTAAGCCTGGAAGGAAAACTCTATAAAATGCATTAAGAAATGAACTACCTTGAGGCATTTAATGCAACATTAATTGACATTAAAGGGAAAGGAGCTTCACAGAATTTTGCAAGTCCTGAAAGCCTCTGTCAAACGAGACTGTGGCATTATCTGTTTCAGCGTCTGTGAAATGTGGATGTCTAATGATGAATTAAATTAAGGGCAATGATAAACTCAGGAACTCTCAAGGCAGTGATGTCACTAACATGAAGTCTCTCTGTAGTCAGGTAAGGTACTTTGAGGATATTTATGTAAGGTAACAGTATATTTAGAAGATAAAGATCAAAGGAGTTAGATTTGCTCCTTGTTGGGCATGCCTGTTGTATGTGGGCTTATACAGGCATCCTTAGTAATAGTAATATAAGTAGAGAGAACAAATTCAGAATTTGGTCTTTCGTTGAAAACAGAAGCACTTAGCTCTTGCAGCCGAATAATTGGAAGAAGAAATGAGAAAACAGTCCTACTGATCTAGCAGATAGCTTTCCCTTTTTCTTCTATACGTCTCAAATGCAGAAATTTCAGCAAAGAAAAACAAATGGCAAGAAAACGCAGGAACATTTACCAGTGATAGCAAGTATCAAGATCTGTACCATATTAGGGCTTAAGTATCCTCAGCCATGCATGCCACTTGTGCAAGTCCCACAAAATCATATTTGAGGGTGTCCTGACGTGATATATATATATATATATATATATATATATATATATATATACACATATATATTTCATTAGCTGTATGCGTGTGTGTGTCTATGTGTATATCTGTGTGTATATATATATATATATATATATATATATATATATATAAAGTGTGTGTGTATTGTGTATATGTGTATATTGTGTGTATGTGTATATGTATATATATATATATATATATATATATATATATATAGATGTGCTTGTGTGTAATATACACATATATAGATATGTGTGTATATTTATATGTATGTATCTATACACACACACACACATATATGTATGTCGATATATGTATATACACACACACACATATGTGTATATGTATGTCGATATACGTATATACACACACACACACACACATATATATGTATATGTATGTCGATATACGTATATACACACACACACACACACACACACACATATATATGTATATAAAGATCAATGTAAAATTTGAGCACAAGATCAATCGTAAGTCAAAGTTGAAAAGGGTGCTGATGAAACAAGGGGGGTTTCAAGAGATACAGAAAG